>NW_025550447.1:0-11760 GCF_905237065.1 Salmo salar | reverse complement strand
GGCTTAGGACGCACGCAGCACCTGTGGTGCACCATCAACAGCAGGTGCATTTCAAGAGCGCCAAATTCCCAACCAAATAAATGTCAAAATTCAAATTTTTCAAAAATACAACTATGTTAACACCATTTGGAAAGATAAACACTTCTCTAATCTAACCATCGCTTATTTATTTCTCAAAAGGTTTCTTACGGCGTAAAGCACAATTAGAGTATGTTAGACAGTATTTACAAGAGTTGTGTGTATTGTTTCTCGTCAAGTCAAAGACAGGGTCACCAAAACCAAAAAACCAGCTAAAATGATACACAACCTTTTACACTCAATCAGATGACACTTTAGACATTATAAGGACAATGCATGGCTTTTTATTCTATCGTCATATTATATAGTCAAACAAATGCTTATCATGGCATTGATGTTGGGAGGAAATCGCTTCTCCAATAACCGTAAGTAAGTTGTCACGCCAGAAATTAAATAATTAAAATTAGAAAACATTATTAAAATATTATATTTTGTCATTTAAAGAATTATAGATTTACACCTTGAACGCAATCAACTTGGGCGATTTAAAAATAACCTTACTAAAAAATCACACTTGCACACCGAGCACTGCGCCCAGAAAAACGCAAGACAGACCAGACGCCATGTTAGGGAGATCTAAAATCGAAAACACTATGTAAATAATCCTTATTACCTTGATTTCTTTCACTAGATGTCACTTCCAGGTATCACAGGTCCATAACGAATGTAGTTTTGTTCAAAAAAGCTCATCATTTATGTCCAAAAATCTCCCTTTCAAGCACATGATCTAAGCCAGTCGAATTTCGCCAGAACGAGGGGAAAAATATATTTACGCTCGCTCAAACATCACAACGCTAGCATAGCATAAATCATAGGCCTTTTAAAACCAGAACATGAATAATATTGGCGACGAATGCATGCTATTTTATAACGTATTGGAACGAGGGGTACCCAACATGAAGTCGGGCCAGGTGTCTACTGGGACATCACCGCCTCCACGGCTCTTTGTTCGCCGTAGATCTCCCTCCAGAGAAGACTCAAAACACTTTGTAAAGGCTGGTGACATCTAGTGGAAGCCACTAGGAAGGCTAAAATATCCTAAACCACCTTGTGTTTTAATGGTATAGCGTTTAAAGTAACACAACACATCAGGGTACCCACTTCTAAGTCAGAAAATGTCTTATGGAAATTGACATAGACGGAAACAGTTTTGAATCTTTAGAGTGCCTTCAATCCATATAGAAGGTATATGCATTATTCCCAGTTACTGGGTAGGATTACCGTACATTTTTTATCCAGAAGTGCAAATGCTACACCTCAGCCCCAACGATGGTTAACCTGTTAGGCCTAGAGGCAGTATTTACACCGCCGGATAAAAACGTACCTAATCTCGAGTTAATTGTTATTACCTGCCCAGAAACCAGAATACGCCATAATTATTGGCTTTGGATAGAAAACACCCCAAAGTTTCTAAAACTGTTTGAATGGTGTCTGTGAGCATAACAGAAACTCATATGGCACAGGCAAAAAACCTGGAGAAGATTCTTACATGAGGAAGTGGCCTGGTCTGGACCAGTTCTTGGGCTTCTTGACTCTGTTATTGAAAACTGAGGATCTTTGCTGTAACGCACACTTCCTACGGCCTCCCATAGGCTCTCAGAACCCGAAAGCTGAACGATGTAATTCCAGCCCCTGACTGAAAAACATTAGCGCTTTTGGTAAGAGGTCTATCAGAGTGACAACCAGACTGAGGCAAGCCCGTGTACTCTAGGCGATCCCACGTTATTATTTTCTCTTTTGAACGCAAACACGCTTTCCCGAGTGTGTATATTCGCTTTTTACGAGAACACTGGCATAAAAATCGATTTTAAACAGCGCCTGACATGCTTCGAAGCACGTAATGGAATATTTAGAATTTTTTGTCACGTGACCACGCGTCAGATGCTTCACCCTTCTTGCCTAACTTTGAAGAGAATCTTCGAACTACACTAACAAAACAGAGGATATTTGAAACATAACTATGGATTATTTTGGAACCAAACCAACATTTGTTATTGAAGTAGAAGTCCTGGGAGGAAAAACTTGACTACACGAAGGCGGGCTAAACTTTTGGTGGGTGTGCTCCACACTCAGCTAGCCCCAGATACAAATATCTACTTGTAGAATATTGCAAAATGTGTTTTCACCCGAAAAGCGGCCATAAAATTATAAAATGCAACTGTGGGAATGCACATTAACCCTGAGGGCTAGGTGGACGCTTATGCCCCACCTACTCAACAGCCAGCGGAACTTGTATGCCTATTCAAATCCTTAGATATGCTATTACTCTACCTCTTTAAAAAATGACTATTTTACACCATTTTAAAGATAAGATCTTTGCTAATCTAACCACACTGTCCGGGATTTCAAAAAGGCTTTACAACTAAAGCAAAACATTAGATTATGTCAGCAGAGTACCCAGCCAGAAATAATCAGACACCCATTTTTCAAGGTAGCACATGGCAATGTACCACAAAACCCCAGAAGACAGTTACAATGCGGCACTAACCTTTGATGATCTTCATCAGATGACACACCTAGGACATTATGTTGCTACAATTACATGGCCGTTTTGTTCAATCAAGTTCATATTTATATCAAAAAACTGCTTTTACATTAGCATGAACGCCTCAGAACTAGCATTACCCCCGCAAACTTCCGGGAATTTACCAACAATTTACTAAATTACTACCTATAAACGCACACAAAAACATAACAATTATTTAAAGAATTATAAGATAAATATAGTCCCCTGTGCAATCGAGAGGTGTCCGATTTAAAAATAGCTTTTCAAAAGAAAGCACATTTGCAATATTCTCAGTAGATATTCTTCTACTAACAATGGCTAGCCATTTAGACACCCACCAAGCTTAGCCCTGACCCAAGTCAGATTTACTATTACAAAAGTTATAATACTTTCTTGGTTGTCTTCATGAATGCACTCCCAGGACTACTACTTCAATAACAAAATGCTGGCTTTATCCAAAACAATCTCATATCCAAATAGCGGCAATTGAAACGCAAGGCCCAGACACTATCCGAAATGATAAATCGTAACACAAGAATGGCGAAATTCGTGACAAAAAAATGTCTAAATATTCCATTACCGTATTTCTCAAGCATGAACCACTGTTTAAAATCCCATTTTATGCCATTTTCTGCAAAGTTTATAAAATTCCGACCGGGAATCTCCGCTTAGATAAACAGAGAAAAGAAAAACAAAGCATTCGGGTCGACGTGGGCACGCGCCTCTGAGTTTCACAGTACTGCAACCAGCCACTACCAAACGCTGTATTTTTTCAGCCAGAGCCTGCAAAGCAACGATTCAGCTTTTTGTCGCCTTCTGAGAGCTCTGTGGGAGCCGAAGGAAGTGCCTTCAACGTAACAGCAGAGATCCTTTGTGAATGGATAGAGAAAATCAAGAAGGATGAAATTAAAGTCAGACAGGCCACTTGCATGGTCTTTCTCATGTTTTGCCTGTTATATGAGCCTTCTGTTAGCATTACAGACATCATTCAAATAGTTTTAGCTTTAGGCGTTTTCATCTCAAAGCCACATTATAGCGCATATCTTAGTCATTTTCGGGCAGGCAATCCAGATTTCAACAGCATCGTTAATCCGCCATGTTACTGCCCCTGGCCTCCCAACAGGTTAACCCATGGATCTAGCATTTGCACGCCTGGATAAAAAAATGTACCTGATTTAATCTGGTTACTAATCCTACCAGTAACCAGAATATGCATATACGCATAAAATATGGATAGAAAACACTCTAAAGTTTCAAACTGTTTAAATGGTGTCTGTGAGCATAACAGAACTCTACTTTAAGTGGCGGCAAAAACCTCCTTGAGACATTTTCATTGGTGGAAGTGGATAATTGATGTGTTGTATTGAGTTTGAACCTTATCCCATTGAAAAAACACAGGGGTTTAGGAATATTTTGGCACTTCCTATTGCTTCCACTAGATGTCACCGCCTTCTTACAAAGTGTTTTGGAGTCTTCTTGAGGGAGATCTGACCGGTCATAAGAGCCATGGAACGGTGATGTCCCATTAGACACCTGGCGCTACTTACTTCATGCTGGGTACCCTGCTCCAATACGTTATAAAGGCTAAACATTCGCCCACCTTTGAATATTATTCATGTTCTGTTAAAATGGCCCCAATGATTAATGCAATACAACGCTTGGACATGTTTGAACGCACTTGTGTTATTTTTCTCGGTTCACAGACGAGAAGTCCGGTTGGCTTACATCATGTGCTAACGAGACGGAGATTTTTGGACATAAATGATGAGCTTTTTTTTGAACAAAACTACATTCGCTATGGACCTGTGATACCTGGAAGTGACATCTGATGAAGAGAATCAAAGGTAATGAATTATTTACATAGTATTTTCTGATTTTAGATCTCCCCAACATGACGCCTTAGTCTGTATCGTAAGTAAACGCCGTATTTTTCTGGGCACAGTGCTAGATTATTGTGCAGATTTCCAGTAAGGTTATTTTTTAAATCTGGGTTGTTGATTGCGCTCAAAAGATGTAAATCTATAATTTAAAATGACAATATAATATTTAACCAATGTTTTCTAATCTTAATTATTTAATTTGTGACGCTGACTTGACTGCCGTTATTGGAGGGAAACGATTTTTTCAACATCAATGCCATAGTAAACGCTGCTTTTTGTATATAAATATGAACTTGATAGCAACCAAAATTGCATGCATTGTCTAACATAATGTCTCAGAGTGTCATCTGATGGAGATTGTAAAAGGTTAGTATCATTTAGCTGGTTTTATGGTTTTGGTGACCTGTCTTTTGACTTGACAAAACATTACACCACAACTCTTGTAAATGTACTGTCCTAACATACTCTAAATTTATGCTTTGCCGTAAAACCTTGAAATCGTAAAACGTGGTTAGATTATGAGATGTTTATCTTTCAAATGGTGTAAACATAGCTAGACATTTTTGAAAATGCACTTTGACATTTATTTGATTCAAATTCTGCCGCTTCTCTTGAAATGCACCTGCTGTTGATGGAGTGTGAATCACGGTGCACGCTTAGCGTCCCCCTAGCCTCAACAGGTTAAGTGTGCTGAAAATAAATGCAGTTGACAGTGAGAGGACATTTATTTTTTGCAGAGTTTAGTACATGTGTGTTTGGAGAAGTGTTTGTTTAACGATGTGGGCGGATGAGTTTGTGTGCCTATGTGTGTGTACGGTACACTCTTTGAAAAAAGTGTTCCAAAAGGATTCTTCGGCTGTGCCCTTGGGAGAACCCTTTTTGGTTACAGTAGAATCCTTTTGGGTTCCATGTAGAACTCTCTGTAGAACGGGTTCTACATGTAACTGAAAAGGGTTATACCTGCAACCAAAAATTGTTCCTCAAAGGGTTCTCCTATGTGGACAGCCAAAGAACCCTTTAAGGATCTCAATGCGTTTTTTTCTATCAATCAATCAATAAAATGTATTTACAAAGCCCTTCTTACATCAGCTGACGTCACAAAGTTCTGTACAGAAACCCAGCCTAAAACCCCAAACAGCAAGCAATGCTGGTGTAGAAGCACTGTGGCGAGGAAAAACTCCCTAGAAAGGCCAGAACCCAGGAAGAAACCTAGAGAGGAACCAGGCTATGAGGGGTGGCCAATCCTCTTCTGGCTGTGCCGAGTGGAGATTATTTACATTTACCAGTAGAGTATTATAACAGAACATGGCCAAGATGTTCAAATGTTCATAGACCAGCAGGGTCAAATAATAATAATCACAGTGGTTGTCGAGGGTGCAACAGGTCAGCACCTCAGGAGTAATGTCAGTTGGCTTTTCATAGCAGATCATTCAGAGTATCTCTACCGCTCCTGCTGTCTCTAGAGAGTTGAAAAGTGCAGGTCTGGGACAGGTAGCAAGTCTGGTGAACAGGTCATGGTTCCATACCCGCAGGCATGGAGTGTGTGTCTATGTGGTTCCTGACCACTGTGCCCAGTGGTGTAAGAGTTCTGTGGTTCCTTGCCTGGGAAGCAAATGGCTGGACCGTGGGCACATGGCTGCTCCATCCAGGGCCATATTGAGCGGGGGGTTGCCTGCCACATGGAGGGGGTGGGGGGTGTTAGGAAGTACTGTATGTCATGGAACCGGTCGTCCCCGTCACAACAGTCTCCCCGGACATAAGGATGGACACATACACGGTCGGACATTCACACACAAACACACGTGTTGGACACACACATGGTCAGATACATTGCTGGTACACAAACACACAGTCAGACACACACACACACACACACACACACACACACACCTCGGCTGGACATAATACGCCTATGATCGACTGAACTTGACTGTGTACCACTTTACACAAAGTATGGCCTGGCCTGGTAAACAAACATTAAAGGAGCTCAGAGGACTGAATATTCTAAGGTAAATAGTGCTTCTATGATATACCTAACTTTTAAAATGGATGATATGTCAACAATACAGGTCACCTTTAATACAGCATCTGGTGAGAAATCATATTAACGATGCTAGTGGAGCTGTACTACGAGAGAAAATCCTGATTCTGTTGAGGGGGTAGATGACCAGATAAAGGGCTTGATCTAAAGTAAAGTTAGACCTTTCATCATTTTGGGGCGAGACACATAAGATTAAAAATGATTAAAATCACCTTTCTGCAGGTTGATGTTGGAGACTTCATTAAACAGTTGAATTATAATAGAATGATCACTTTTGGAATGGCTGCCGTGTGAGATTGATCCACTCAGAATGATGACAACCTGTTCATTTTCTGAGAAGTGACTTATCTATGGATGCAGCACTAATTAAGCTATCCATCATGCCTTGGCCAATACCTCATACCAGGGCTAGAAAAATAATATTTGTTGAAAAATCTAATATCTCCATATACTTGATATCATATCTGAGTGTGGGAGGGTGAGAGAAGCTTGAAGTATGAGGAATAATGAACTCTTGGAACATATAGATGACCTATGTTTTACAATAAAACAGTAATGGTTGTGTATTGTTTATCCGTTAGTTCTACATGTTAGTGTGTGTGCATGTTTATAGAACCTTACTGTACATGTGTGCATGTGTGTGAGCACTTTCTTGCTTACAAGTGGCTTGCATGTGCCACGTGTGTACTACATATTTACAATTTAAACCCTGGTTGGTTTGAGAGCTCAAACAACAGTGTTTCCTTAAACCACAGTTGGCAACAAGCTACTACTCTCATTATAACCGTGGGAAGATAAGTGGTAATAACTGGATGGACCAAAAGTAGGGAAGAGGCATGGGGGTAAGTAGTGTGCTGTGGAAATTCACCACTAAGGACTCAAACTGAAAGTAAATTAAGCAATATTTATTATCACGGCCAGAGATGCTTTCAAACTCCTTACAAGTCCGATGAAACTCTGAAAAGGAGTGTTCCCTTTTCAGTCCCTTTACACTGCTACACAAACAAGTCATAAAAGCATGGTTGGTTCCTACATGAGACTGACTGATACCACACCAGGTTTCTTACCCTCTCAGGGAAATGTGGGACGCTAGTGTCCCACCCCGCCAACAGCCAGTGAAATAGCAGAGCGCCAAATTCAAAACAACAAAAATCTCATAATTCAAATTTCTCACACATACAAGTATTATACACCATTGTAAAGATAGACTTCTCGTTAATCCAACCAGTGTCCGATTTCAAAAAGGCTTTATGGCGAAAGCATAGCATTAGATTATGTTAGGACAGCACCTATACAAGAAAAACCACACAGCCATTTTCCAAGCAAGGAGAGGCATCACAAAAAACAGAAATACAGCTCAAATTAATCACTAACCTTTGATGATCTTCATCAGATGGCACTCATAGGACTTCATGTTACACAATACATGTATTTTTTGCTCGATAAAGTTCATATTTATATCCAAAAACCCATTTTACATTGGCGTGTAATGTTCAGAAATGTTTTGCCTCCAAAACCCCTGGTGAATGAGCACATCAATTTACAGAGAAACTCATCATAAACTTTGATAAAAGAAACAAGTGTTATGCACAGAATTATAGATATACTTCTCCTTAACCTGTTAGGGCTAGGGGGCAGTATTGACACGGCTGGATAAAAACATACCCGATTTACTCTGGTTACCACTCCTACCCAGTAACTAGAATATGCATATACTTATTACATATGGATAGAAAACACCCTAAATTTTCTAAAACTGTTTGAATGGTGTCTGTGAGTATAACAGAACTCAAATGGCAGGTCAAAACCTGAGAGATTCCTTTACAGGAAGTGGCCTGTCTGACCATTTGTTGAACTTCTTTTCCATCTCTATCATTTACTAAGGATCTCTGCTCTAACGTGACACTTCCCACGTCGTCCATAGGCGCTCAGAGCCCGGGAAAAAACAGAATGTCGTCATTCCAGCCCCAGGCTGAAACACATTATCGCCTTTCTCAAGTGGCCGATCAAGGGACACTGGCTTACGAAAAAATGTCGTAAAAATTGATTTTAACCTGTTAGGGCTAGGGGGGCAGCATTGACACGGCTGGATAAAAAAACATACCCGATTTAATCTGGTTACCACTCCTACTCAGTAACTAGAATATGCATATACTTATTACATATGGATAGAAAACACCCTAAATTTTCTAAAACTGTTTGAATGGTGTCTGTGAGTATAACAGAACTCAAATGGCAGGTCAAAACCTTAGAGATTCCTTTACAGGAAGTGGCCTGTCTGACCATTTCTGGAACTTCTTTGCCATCTCTATCATTTACTAAGGATCTCTGCTCTAACGTGACACTTCCCACGTCGTCCATAGGCTCTCAGAGCCCGGGAAAAAAGAGAATGTCGTCATTCCAGCCCCAGGCTGAAACACATTATCGCCTTTCTCAAGTGGCCCATCAAGAGACACTAGCTTATGCGCGTGACCCCGACCGCCCCCGCCTTTGGGACTTTTTCCTCTGTTTGCCGAAAAGGAGATTCCCTGTCGGAATATTATCGCTTTTCTACGAGAAAAGTGTCGTAAAAATTGATTTTAAACAGCGGTTGACATGCTTCGAAGTACGGTAATGGAATATTTAGAATTTTATTGTCACGAATTGCGCCATGCGCGCGACACTTCTTTACTATTTCGGATAGTGTCTGGAACGCACGAACAAAACGCCGCTATTCGGATATAACGATGGATTATTTTGGACCAAACCAACATTTGTTATTGAAGTAGCAGTCCTGGGTGTGCATTCTGACGAAGACAACAAAAGGTAATCAAACTTTTATAATAGTAAATATGATTATGGTGAGTGCTAAACTTGCCGGGTGTCTAAATAGCGAGCCCGTGATGCCTGGGCTATGTACTTAGAATATTGCAAAATGTGCTTTCACCAAAAGCTATTTTAAAATCGGACATATCGAGTGCATAGAGCAGGTCTGTATCTATAATTCTTAAAATAATTGTTATGCTTTTTGTGAACGTTTATCGTGAGTAATTTAGTAAAATGTTAGCGAATTCCCCCGAAGTTTGCGGGGGTATGCTAGTTCTGAACGTCACATGCTAATGTAAAAAGCTGGTTTTTGATATAAATATGAACTTGATTGAACAAAACATGCATGTATTGTATAACATAATGTCCTAGGGTTGTCATCTGATGAAGATCATCAAAGGTGAGTGCTGCATTTAGCTGTCTTCTGGCTTTTGGTGACATTATATGCTGGCTTGAAAAATGGGTGTCTGATTATTTCTGGCTTGGTACTCTGCTGACATAATCTAATGTTTTGCTTTCGTTGTAAAGCCTTTTTGAAATCGGACAGTGTGGTTAGATAAAGGAGAGTCTTATCTTTAAAATCTGTGAAATAGTCATATGTTTGAAAAATTGAAGTTTTTGTATTTTTGAGGAATTTGTAATTCGCGCCACGCCTATCATTGGATATTGGAGCAGGTGTTCCGCTAGCGGAACGTCTAGATGTAAGAGGTTAACCTGAGAAAATGATGACCAAATAGGCCTACCAATAAACAGTTATCCATAACCTAAAGCAAAGCTATGTCCTGGCACCATACAAAGCCTATGATTCAAAGCCTATGAAACGGTACAGTGAAATGGTTACTTGCATAGTAGCAATATCAAAAATAAAAAGTGTCCAGATAAAATATATTGTATAAATATTTTATCACTTTTAGATGCTAATCCAGACATTAGGGGTGTGCCGAGTAGTTATACAAAATGAGTATTGTAATGGATATGGGCAATTTTCTGGATAAGATCCAATATTTTTTTATGCTGGCATACCCCTACCAGACACACTTGTCTAAATGTATGGGTCATGTGAAGGAAATGCTATAACCACCCCCCAGCCACATCTAGCTAAGTGGATGAGTCACTAATGTCTAGACATGTACACATGTTCATGAAATATAACAGATGGCCCCCAGACGTAATCACCCCCAGACACAACTGGCTAAATTGATGGGTCATGTGATCATCTGGAAAAGTGGAGTCTTTTGTTTAGACATGTAGCTAACTAGCTAAACAATGAACCATAATCTCAACCCATACTATTAGCAATACAAACTGATTGTCATAGCTAGCCACCCTGCATGAAATCCTGTAGATAGCATCTGCAGGTAGCTAGCTAACAGTAGGCTATAACTAGCATTGCAAATGGCTTTCGGAGATATGAATAATATTACTACACAGATCATACACATAGAGTTAGCTTGCTGGGTCACTAACTAACATTCACTAGCTAGCTAACAGTACACTTTAACTTGCAAAGAAAATTACTTATTACTTTCGGACAAAATTAGAAATGTAGTTAGTAAAAATGTGAATAACCTGGGGATAGGGAGATAGACACATGTTACTTTGTCTGGGAGACTTTTAGAGCGAGGAGATGGCATGAGTTTTGTAGTGAATACAGTAAATCCAATCCAACCAGAAGCCCTGGATAATATGCTATGTCATCACACAGAGAGACAGCCATAGTGAAGGAGGTTTTCAGAGCGCATAAATTATATTTTTTCAAAAGGGTTAAATAAAATAAAAATATTATATTACCACCAGTGTAGTTCTCTGGTCTGGAGAGACTGCAGGTAGTTGGTCAGAAGGCTCTGCATGTCTTTGGAATATTATTTCTGTAGCACCTGTAGAGATGGATAGAGGTACTGCATGCAATTGCAAGAGAGTTGACATTGTTAATTATTGAAGACTACAAGGTTGCCTTCCAATCAGAGAAAAATGGAATGCGTAAAAGACACAAGACCTCAATGGCTTTCAAAAGGAGGAGTGTGTTGGGGAGAGGCTTGTGTTGTGATGTCCATCAGAAAAGTTTCCACGAATATCCTGCAAAGAATTAAAAATGTAGAATGGCGTTTCTCCCAACCAAACAGTTGTTGGACATCCGTTTCATGCATTTGGTTGGTCAACTCACATACAGTACCATAGTCATGCTCGTTTGGCCATTTTCATGAGTTTTACCTGCTGGTTTTGCAAAATAATATAATATTTTTTTTAATATAAAGTTGGATACTATTGGAACAGTACTAGAAAGCAATCCAAATTGTTTTGACTTTTGAGTTTATTGAATTCCCATCCTTCACATTGTGTTTGTACTCTGGTCTAAGGAGATCCTGATGCACCAGGGCAGTGAAGGGGACATTGCCCCTGCACAGGGTGCTGTCTTTCGGACGGGTGTTCTGACTTTCTTTTGTACTTAA
>NW_025550446.1:17500-32500 GCF_905237065.1 Salmo salar | reverse complement strand
TGTGTGTGTGTGTTGTCGTGTGTGTGTGTGTGTGTGTGTGTGTGTGTGTGTGTGTGTGTGTTGTCTGTGTGTGTGTGTGTGTGTGTGTGTGTGTGTGTGTGTGTGTGTGTGTGTGTGTGTGTGTGTGTGTGTGTGTGTGTGTGTGTGTGTGTTGTCGTGTGTGTGTGTGTGTGTGTGTGTGTGTGTGTGTGTGTGTGTGTGTGTGTGTGTGTGTGTGTTGTCGGTGTGTGTGTGTGTGTGTGTGTGTGTGTGTGTGTGTGTGTGTGTGTGTGTGTGTGTGTGTGTGTTGTCGTGTGTGTGTGTGTGTGTTGTCGTGTGTGTGTGTGTGTGTGTGTGTGTGTGTGTGTGTGTGTGTGTGTGTGTGTGTGTGTGTGTGTGTGTGTTGTCGGTGTGTGTGTGTGTGTGTTGTCGTGTGTGTGTGTGTGTGTTGTCGTGTGTGTGTGTGTGTGTGTGTGTGTGTGTGTGTGTGTGTGTGTGTGTGTGTGTGTGTGTGTGTGTGTGTGTGTGTGTGTGTGTGTGTGTGTGTGTGTGTGTTGTCGGTGTGTGTGTGTGTGTTGTCTGTGTGTGTGTGTGTGTGTGTTCGTGTGTGTGTGTGTGTGTGTGTTGTGTGTGTGTGTGTGTGTGTGTCGGTGTGTGTGTGTGTGTGTGTGTGTGTGTGTGTGTGTGTGTGTTGTCTGTGTGTGTGTGTGTGTGTGTGTGTGTGTGTGTGTGTGTGTGTGTGTCGTGTGTGTGTGTGTGTGTGTTGTCGGTCGTGTGTGTGTGTGTGTTGTCGGTGTGTGTGTGTGTGTGTGTGTGTGTGTGTGTGTGTGTGTGTGTGTGTGTGTGTGTGTGTGTGTGTGTGTGTGTGTGTGTGTCGTGTGTGTGTGTGTGTGTTGTCGTGTGTGTGTGTGTGTGTGTGTGTGTGTGTGTGTGTGTGTGTGTGTGTGTGTGTGTGTGTGTGTGTGTGTGTTGTCGGTGTGTGTGTGTGTGTGTGTGTGTGTGTGTGTGTGTGTGTGTGTTGTCGGTGTGTGTGTGTGTGTGTGTTGTCTGTGTGTGTGTGTGTGTGTGTGTGTGTGTGTGTGTGTGTGTGTGTTGTCGTGTGTGTGTGTGTGTGTGTGTGTGTGTGTGTTGTCGGTGTGTGTGTGTGTGTGTTGTCGGTGTGTGTGTGTGTGTGTGTGTGTGTGTGTGTGTGTGTGTGTGTGTGTGTGTGTGTGTGTGTGTGTGTGTGTGTGTGTGTGTGTGTGTGTGTGTGTTGTCGTGTGTGTGTGTGTGTGTTGTCGTGTGTGTGTGTGTGTGTTGTCGGTGTGTGTGTGTGTGTGTTGTCGTGTGTGTGTGTGTGTGTGTTGTCTGTGTGTGTGTGTGTGTGTTGTCTGTGTGTGTGTGTGTGTGTGTGTGTGTGTGTGTGTGTGTGTGTGTGTTGTCGGTGTGTGTGTGTGTGTGTGTGTGTGTGTGTGTGTGTGTGTGTGTGTGTGTGTGTGTGTGTGTGTGTGTGTGTGTTGTCGGTGTGTGTGTGTGTGTGTGTGTGTGTGTGTGTGTGTGTGTGTTGTCGTGTGTGTGTGTGTGTGTTGTCGGTGTGTGTGTGTGTGTGTGTGTGTGTGTGTGTGTGTGTGTGTTGTCGGTGTGTGTGTGTGTGTTGTCGGTGTGTGTGTGTGTGTGTTGTCGGTGTGTGTGTGTGTGTGTGTGTGTGTGTGTGTGTGTGTGTGTGTGTGTGTGTGTGTGTGTGTGTGTGTGTTGTGTGTGTGTGTGTGTGTGTGTTGTCGGTGTGTGTGTGTGTGTGTTGTCTGTGTGTGTGTGTGTGTGTGTGTGTGTGTGTGTGTGTGTGTGTGTGTGTGTGTGTGTGTGTGTGTGTGTGTGTGTGTGTGTGTGGTGTGTGTGTGTGTGTTGTCGTGTGTGTGTGTGTGTGTGTTGTCGTGTGTGTGTGTGTGTGTTGTCGGTGTGTGTGTGTGTGTGTGTGTGTGTTGTCGTGTGTGTGTGTGTGTGTGTTGTCGGTGTGTGTGTGTGTGTGTGTGTGTGTGTGTGTGTGTGTGTGTTGTCGTGTGTGTGTGTGTGTGTGTGTGTGTGTGTGTGTGTGTGTGTGTGTGTTGTCTGTGTGTGTGTGTGTGTGTTGTCGGTGTGTGTGTGTGTGTGTGTGTGTGTGTGTGTGTGTGTTGTCGTGTGTGTGTGTGTGTGTGTGTGTGTGTGTGTGTGTGTGTGTGTGTGTTGTCGTGTGTGTGTGTGTGTTGTTGTGTGTGTGTGTGTGTGTTGTCGTGTGTGTGTGTGTGTGTGTGTGTGTGTGTGTGTGTGTGTGTGTGTGTGTGTGTGTGTGTGTGTGTGTGTGTGTGTGTGTGTGTGTGTGTGTGTGTGTGTGTGTGTGTGTGTGTCGTGTGTGTGTGTGTGTGTGTGTGTGTGTGTGTGTGTTGTCGGGTGTGTGTGTGTGTGTTGTCGTGTGTGTGTGTGTGTGTGTGTGTGTGTGTGTGTGTGTGTGTTGTCGTGTGTGTGTGTGTGTGTGTTGTCGTGTGTGTGTGTGTGTGTGTTGTCGGTGTGTGTGTGTGTGTGTCGGTGTGTGTGTGTGTGTGTGTGTGTGTGTGTGTGTGTGTGTGTGTGTGTGTGTGTGTGTGTGTGTGTGTGTTGTCGTGTGTGTGTGTGTGTGTTGTCGGTGTGTGTGTGTGTGTGTGTGTGTGTGTGTGTGTGTGTGTTGTCTGTGTGTGTGTGTGTGTGTGTGTGTGTGTGTGTGTGTGTGTGTGTTGTCGGTGTGTGTGTGTGTGTTGTGTGTGTGTGTGTGTGTGTTGTCGTGTGTGTGTGTGTGTGTGTGTGTGTGTGTGTGTGTGTGTGTGTGTGTGTGTGTGTGTGTGTGTGTGTGTGTGTGTGTGTGTGTGTGTGTGTGTGTGTGTGTGTGTGTGTGTGTGTGTGTGTGTGTGTGTGTGTGTGTGTGTGTGTGTGTTGTCGGTGTGTGTGTGTGTGTTGTCGGTGTGTGTGTGTGTGTGTGTGTGTGTGTGTGTGTGTGTGTGTGTGTGTGTGTGTGTGTGTGTGTGTGTGTGTGTGTGTGTGTTGTCTGTGTGTGTGTGTGTGTTGTCGGTGTGTGTGTGTGTGTTGTCGGTGTGTGTGTGTGTGTGTGTGTGTGTGTGTGTGTGTGTGTGTGTGTGTGTGTGTGTGTGTGTGTGTGTGTGTGTGTGTGTGTTGTCGGTGTGTGTGTGTGTGTGTTGTGTGTGTGTGTGTGTGTGTCGGTGTGTGTGTGTGTGTGTTGTCGTGTGTGTGTGTGTGTGTTGTCGGTGTGTGTGTGTGTGTGTGTTGTCGGTGTGTGTGTGTGTGTGTGTGTGTGTGTGTGTGTGTGTGTCGTGTGTGTGTGTGTGTGTGTGTGTGTGTGTGTGTTGTCTGTGTGTGTGTGTGTGTGTGTGTGTGTGTGTGTGTGTTGTCTGTGTGTGTGTGTGTGTGTTGTCGGTGTGTGTGTGTGTGTGTGTGTCGTGTGTGTGTGTGTGTGTGTGTGTGTGTGTGTGTGTGTGTGTTGTCGGTGTGTGTGTGTGTGTGTTGTCGGTGTGTGTGTGTGTGTGTGTGTGTGTGTGTGTGTGTGTGTGTGTGTGTGTGTGTGTGTGTTGTCGGTGTGTGTGTGTGTGTGTTGTCGGTGTGTGTGTGTGTGTGTGTGTGTGTGTGTGTGTGTGTGTGTCGGTGTGTGTGTGTGTTGTCGGTGTGTGTGTGTGTGTGTGTGTGTGTGTGTGTGTGTGTGTTGTCGGTGTGTGTGTGTGTGTGTGTGTGTCGGTGTGTGTGTGTGTGTGTGTGTGTCGTGTGTGTGTGTGTGTGTGTGTGTGTGTGTGTGTGTGTGTGTGTGTGTTGTCGGTGTGTGTGTGTGTGTGTGTCGTGTGTGTGTGTGTGTGTGTGTGTGTGTGTGTGTGTGTGTGTGTGTGTGTGTGTGTGTTGTCGTGTGTGTGTGTGTGTGTGTGTCGGTGTGTGTGTGTGTGTTGTCGGTGTGTGTGTGTGTGTGTTGTCGGTGTGTGTGTGTGTGTGTGTGTGTTGTGTGTGTGTGTGTGTGTGTGTGTGTGTGTGTGTGTGTGTGTGTGTGTGTGTGTGTGTGTGTGTGTGTGTGTGTGTGTGTGTGTGTGTGTGTGTGTCGTGTGTGTGTGTGTGTGTTGTCGTGTGTGTGTGTGTGTGTGTTGTCGTGTGTGTGTGTGTGTGTTGTCGTGTGTGTGTGTGTGTGTGTGTGTGTGTGTGTCGTGTGTGTGTGTGTGTGTTGTCTGTGTGTGTGTGTGTGTGTGTCGTGTGTGTGTGTGTGTGTGTGTCGTGTGTGTGTGTGTGTGTGTTGTCGGTGTGTGTGTGTGTGTGTTGTCGTGTGTGTGTGTGTGTGTGTTGTGTGTGTGTGTGTGTGTGTGTGTGTGTGTGTGTGTGTGTGTGTGTGTGTTGTCGGTGTGTGTGTGTGTGTGTGTGTGTGTGTGTGTGTGTGTTGTCGTGTGTGTGTGTGTGTTGTCGTGTGTGTGTGTGTGTGTGTGTGTGTGTGTGTGTGTGTGTCGGTGTGTGTGTGTGTGTGTGTGTGTGTGTGTGTGTGTGTGTGTGTTGTCGGTGTGTGTGTGTGTGTGTTGTCGTGTGTGTGTGTGTGTGTGTGTGTGTGTGTGTGTGTGTTGTCGGTGTGTGTGTGTGTGTGTGTGTGTGTGTGTGTGTGTGTGTGTGTTGTCGTGTGTGTGTGTGTGTGTGTGTGTGTGTGTGTGTGTGTGTGTGTGTGTGTGTGTGTGTGTGTGTGTGTGTGTGTGTTGTCGTGTGTGTGTGTGTGTGTGTGTTGTCGTGTGTGTGTGTGTGTGTTGTCGGTGTGTGTGTGTGTGTGTCTGTGTGTGTGTGTGTGTGTGTGTGTGTGTGTGTGTGTGTGTGTGTGTGTGTGTGTGTGTGTGTGTGTGTGTGTGTGTGTGTTGTCGTGTGTGTGTGTGTGTGTGTGTGTGTGTGTGTGTGTGTGTGTGTGTGTTGTCTGTGTGTGTGTGTGTGTTGTCGTGTGTGTGTGTGTGTGTGTGTGTGTGTGTGTGTGTGTGTTGTCGTGTGTGTGTGTGTGTGTTGTCGGTGTGTGTGTGTGTGTGTGTGCGTGTGTGTGTGTGTGTGTGTTGTCGGTGTGTGTGTGTGTGTGTGTTGTCGTGTGTGTGTGTGTGTGTGTGTGTGTGTGTGTGTGTGTGTGTGTGTGTGTTGTCGGTGTGTGTGTGTGTGTTGTCTGTGTGTGTGTGTGTGTGTGTCTGTGTGTGTGTGTGTGTGTGTGTGTGTGTGTGTGTGTGTGTTGTCGTGTGTGTGTGTGTGTGTGTGTGTGTGTGTGTGTGTGTGTGTGTGTGTGTGTGTGTGTGTTGTCGTGTGTGTGTGTGTGTGTGTGTGTGTGTGTGTGTGTGTGTGTGTTGTGTGTGTGTGTGTGTGTGTGTGTGTGTGTGTGTGTTGTCGGTGTGTGTGTGTGTGTGTGTGTGTGTGTGTGTGTGTGTGTGTGTGTTGTCGTGTGTGTGTGTGTGTGTTGTCGTGTGTGTGTGTGTGTGTGTTGTCGGTGTGTGTGTGTGTGTGTGTGTGTGTGTGTGTGTGTGTTGTCGTGTGTGTGTGTGTGTGTTGTCGGTGTGTGTGTGTGTGTGTTGTCGTGTGTGTGTGTGTGTGTGTCTGTGTGTGTGTGTGTGTGTGTGTGTGTGTGTGTGTGTGTGTGTGTGTGTGTGTGTGTGTGTGTGTGTGTGTGTGTGTGTTGTCGGTGTGTGTGTGTGTGTGTGTTGTCTGTGTGTGTGTGTGTGTGTGTGTGTGTGTGTGTGTGTGTGTGTGTGTGTGTGTGTGTGTGTGTGTGTGTGTCGTGTGTGTGTGTTGTCTGTGTGTGTGTGTGTGTTGTCGGTGTGTGTGTGTGTGTGTGTGTGTGTGTGTGTGTGTGTGTGTGTGTGTGTGTGTGTGTGTGTGTGTGTGTGTTGTCGGTGTGTGTGTGTGTGTTGTCGTGTGTGTGTGTGTGTGTGTTGTCGTGTGTGTGTGTGTGTGTGTGTGTGTGTGTGTGTGTGTGTGTTGTCGGTGTGTGTGTGTGTGTGTTGTCGTGTGTGTGTGTGTGTTGTGTGTGTGTGTGTGTGTGTTGTCGGTGTGTGTGTGTGTGTGTTGTCGGTGTGTGTGTGTGTGTGTGTGTGTGTGTGTGTGTGTGTGTTGTCGGTGTGTGTGTGTGTGTGTTGTCGTGTGTGTGTGTGTGTGTGTGTGTGTGTGTGTGTGTGTGTGTGTGTGTGTGTGTGTGTGTGTGTGTGTGTGTGTGTGTGTGTGTGTGTTGTCGGTGTGTGTGTGTGTGTGTGTGTGTGTGTGTGTGTGTGTGTTGTCGGTGTGTGTGTGTGTGTGTTGTCGTGTGTGTGTGTGTGTGTGTGTGTCGTGTGTGTGTGTGTGTGTGTTGTCGGTGTGTGTGTGTGTGTTGTCGGTGTGTGTGTGTGTGTTGTCGGTGTGTGTGTGTGTGTGTGTGTGTGTGTGTGTGTGTGTGTGTGTGTGTGTGTGTGTGTGTGTGTGTGTGTGTGTGTGTGTGTGTGTGTTGTGTGTGTGTGTGTGTGTGTTGTCGTGTGTGTGTGTGTGTGTTGTCGTGTGTGTGTGTGTGTGTTGTCGGTGTGTGTGTGTGTGTGTGTGTGTGTGTGTGTGTGTGTGTGTGTGTGTGTGTGTGTGTGTGTGTGTGTGTGTGTGTGTGTGTGTGTGTGTGTGTGTGTGTGTGTTGTCGGTGTGTGTGTGTGTGTGTGTGTGTGTGTGTGTGTGTGTGTGTGTGTGTGTGTGTGTGTGTGTGTGTTGTCGTGTGTGTGTGTGTGTGTTGTCTGTGTGTGTGTGTGTGTTGTCGGTGTGTGTGTGTGTGTGTTGTCTGTGTGTGTGTGTGTGTGTTGTCGGTGTGTGTGTGTGTGTTGTCGTGTGTGTGTGTGTGTGTGTGTGTGTGTGTGTGTGTGTGTGTGTTGTGTGTGTGTGTGTGTGTGTTGTCTGTGTGTGTGTGTGTGTTGTCGTGTGTGTGTGTGTGTGTGTTGTCGGTGTGTGTGTGTGTGTGTGTGTGTGTGTGTGTGTGTGTGTGTGTGTGTGTGTGTGTGTGTGTGTGTGTGTGTGTGTGTGTGTGTGTGTGTGTGTGTGTGTGTGTTGTCGGTGTGTGTGTGTGTGTGTGTGTGTGTGTGTGTGTGTGTGTTGTCGGTGTGTGTGTGTGTGTGTTGTGTGTGTGTGTGTGTGTGTGTGTGTGTGTGTGTGTGTGTGTGTGTGTGTGTGTGTGTGTGTGTGTGTGTGTGTGTGTGTGTGTTGTGTGTGTGTGTGTGTGTTGTCGGTGTGTGTGTGTGTGTGTGTGTGTGTGTGTGTGTGTGTGTGTGTGTGTGTGTGTGTGTGTGTGTGTTGTCGTGTGTGTGTGTGTGTGTTGTCGGTGTGTGTGTGTGTGTGTTGTCGTGTGTGTGTGTGTGTGTGTGTGTGTGTGTGTGTGTGTGTCGTGTGTGTGTGTGTGTGTTGTCGGTGTGTGTGTGTGTGTGTGTTGTCGGTGTGTGTGTGTGTGTGTTGTCGTGTGTGTGTGTGTGTGTGTGTGTGTGTGTGTGTGTGTGTGTGTGTGTGTGTGTGTGTGTGTGTGTGTGTGTGTGTGTGTGTGTGTGTGTGTGTGTTGTCGTGTGTGTGTGTGTGTGTTGTCTGTGTGTGTGTGTGTGTGTTGTCTGTGTGTGTGTGTGTGTGTGTGTGTGTGTGTGTGTGTGTGTGTGTGTGTGTGTGTGTGTGTGTGTGTGTGTTGTCGGTGTGTGTGTGTGTGTGTGTGTGTGTGTGTGTGTGTGTGTTGTCGTGTGTGTGTGTGTGTGTTGTCGGTGTGTGTGTGTGTGTGTGTGTGTGTGTGTGTGTGTGTGTGTGTTGTCGGTGTGTGTGTGTGTGTGTTGTCGGTGTGTGTGTGTGTGTGTGTGTGTGTGTGTGTGTGTGTGTGTGTGTGTGTGTTGTCGTGTGTGTGTGTGTGTTGTCGTGTGTGTGTGTGTGTGTGTCGTGGTGTGTGTGTGTGTGTGTGTGTGTGTGTGTGTGTGTGTGTGTTGTCGGTGTGTGTGTGTGTGTGTGTGTGTGTGTGTGTGTGTGTGTGTGTTGTCGTGTGTGTGTGTGTGTGTTGTCGGTGTGTGTGTGTGTGTGTGTTGTCGGTGTGTGTGTGTGTGTGTGTGTGTGTGTGTGTGTGTGTGTGTGTTGTCGGTGTGTGTGTGTGTGTGTCGGTGTGTGTGTGTGTGTGTGTGTGTGTGTGTGTGTGTGTGTGTGTGTGTGTCTGTGTGTGTGTGTGTGTGTGTTGTCGGTGTGTGTGTGTGTGTGTGTGTGTGTGTGTGTGTGTGTGTGTGTGTGTGTGTGTGTGTGTGTGTGTGTGTGTGTGTGTGTGTGTTGTCGTGTGTGTGTGTGTGTGTTGTCGGTGTGTGTGTGTGTGTGTTGTGTGTGTGTGTGTGTGTGTGTGTGTGTGTGTGTGTGTGTGTGTGTGTGTTGTCGGTGTGTGTGTGTGTGTGTGTGTTGTGTGTGTGTGTGTGTGTGTGTGTGTGTGTGTGTGTGTGTTGTCGGTGTGTGTGTGTGTGTGTGTGTGTGTGTGTGTGTGTGTGTGTGTGTGTGTGTGTGTGTTGTCTGTGTGTGTGTGTGTGTTGTCTGTGTGTGTGTGTGTGTGTGTTGTGTGTGTGTGTGTGTGTGTGTGTGTGTGTGTGTGTGTGTGTGTGTGTGTGTGTTGTCTGTGTGTGTGTGTGTGTTGTCTGTGTGTGTGTGTGTGTGTTGTCGGTGTGTGTGTGTGTGTGTGTGTGTGTGTGTGTGTGTGTGTGTGTGTGTGTGTGTTGTCGTGTGTGTGTGTGTGTGTTGTCTGTGTGTGTGTGTGTGTGTGTTGTCGTGTGTGTGTGTGTGTGTGTGTGTGTGTGTGTGTGTGTGTGTGTGTGTGTGTGTGTGTTGTCGTGTGTGTGTGTGTGTGTGTGTGTGTGTGTGTGTGTTGTCGGTGTGTGTGTGTGTGTTGTCGTGTGTGTGTGTGTGTGTGTGTGTGTGTGTGTGTGTGTGTGTGTGTGTGTGTGTGTGTGTGTGTGTGTGGTGTGTGTGTGTGTGTGTGTTGTCTGTGTGTGTGTGTGTGTGTTGTCGGTGTGTGTGTGTGTGTGTGTGTGTGTGTGTGTGTGTGTGTGTGTGTTGTCGTGTGTGTGTGTGTGTGTGTTGTCTGTGTGTGTGTGTGTGTGTGTGTGTGTGTGTGTGTGTGTGTGTGTGTGTGTGTGTGTGTGTGTGTGTGTGTGTGTGTTGTCGGTGTGTGTGTGTGTGTTGTCGGTGTGTGTGTGTGTGTGTGTGTGTGTGTGTGTGTGTGTGTGTGTGTGTGTGTGTGTGTGTGTGTGTGTGTGTGTGTCGTGTGTGTGTGTGTGTGTGTGTTGTCGGTGTGTGTGTGTGTGTTGTCTGTGTGTGTGTGTGTGTGTGTGTGTGTGTGTGTGTGTGTGTGTGTGTGTGTGTGTGTTGTCTGTGTGTGTGTGTGTGTGTGTGTGTGTGTGTGTGTGTGTGTGTGTTGTCGGTGTGTGTGTGTGTGTGTTGTCGGTGTGTGTGTGTGTGTGTGTGTGTGTGTGTGTGTGTGTGTGTGTGTGTGTGTGTGTGTGTGTGTGTGTTGTCTGTGTGTGTGTGTGTGTTGTCGTGTGTGTGTGTGTGTGTTGTCTGTGTGTGTGTGTGTGTGTGTGTGTGTGTGTGTGTGTGTGTGTGTGTGTGTGTGTGTGTGTGTTGTCGTGTGTGTGTGTGTGTGTTGTCGGTGTGTGTGTGTGTGTTGTCGTGTGTGTGTGTGTGTGTGTTGTCGTGTGTGTGTGTGTGTGTGTGTGTGTGTGTGTGTGTGTGTGTGTGTGTGTGTGTGTGTGTGTTGTCGTGTGTGTGTGTGTGTGTTGTCGTGTGTGTGTGTGTGTGTGTCGTGTGTGTGTGTGTGTGTGTGTGTGTGTGTGTGTGTGTTGTCGGTGTGTGTGTGTGTGTGTGTGTGTGTGTGTGTGTGTTGTCGGTGTGTGTGTGTGTGTGTGTGTGTGTGTGTGTGTGTGTGTGTGTGTGTGTGTGTGTGTGTGTTGTCGGTGTGTGTGTGTGTGTTGTCGGTGTGTGTGTGTGTGTGTGTGTGTGTGTGTGTGTGTGTGTGTGTGTGTGTGTGTGTGTGTGTTGTCTGTGTGTGTGTGTGTGTGTGTGTGTGTGTGTGTGTGTTGTCGTGTGTGTGTGTGTGTGTTGTCGTGTGTGTGTGTGTGTGTGTGTGTGTGTGTGTGTGTGTGTGTGTGTGTGTGTGTGTGTGTGTGTGTGTGTGTGTTGTCTGTGTGTGTGTGTGTGTGTGTGTGTGTGTGTGTGTGTGTGTGTGTGTGTGTGTGTGTGTGTGTGTGTGTGTTGTCGGTGTGTGTGTGTGTGTGTTGTCGTGTGTGTGTGTGTGTGTTGTGTGTGTGTGTGTGTGTGTGTGTGTGTGTGTGTGTGTGTGTGTGTGTGTGTGTGTGTTGTCTGTGTGTGTGTGTGTGTGTGTGTGTGTGTGTGTGTGTGTTGTCGGTGTGTGTGTGTGTGTGTGTGTGTGTGTGTGTGTGTTGTCGGTGTGTGTGTGTGTGTGTTGTCGGTGTGTGTGTGTGTGTGTGTGTGTGTGTGTGTGTGTGTGTGTGTGTTGTGTGTGTGTGTGTGTGTGTGTGTTGTCGGTGTGTGTGTGTGTGTTGTCGGTGTGTGTGTGTGTTGTCGTGTGTGTGTGTGTGTGTGTGTGTGTGTGTGTGTGTGTGTGTGTGTGTGTGTGTGTCGGTGTGTGTGTGTGTGTGTGTTGTCTGTGTGTGTGTGTGTGTGTGTGTGTGTGTGTGTGTGTGTGTGTGTGTGTGTGTTGTGTGTGTGTGTGTGTGTTGTCTGTGTGTGTGTGTGTGTGTTGTCGTGTGTGTGTGTGTGTGTGTGTGTGTGTGTGTGTGTGTGTGTGTGTGTGTGTGTGTGTGTGTGTGTGTGTGTGTGTTGTCTGTGTGTGTGTGTGTGTGTGTGTGTGTGTGTGTGTGTGTGTTGTCGGTGTGTGTGTGTGTGTGTGTGTGTGTGTGTGTGTGTGTTGTCGTGTGTGTGTGTGTGTGTGTGTGTGTGTGTGTGTGTGTGTGTGTGTGTGTGTGTGTGTGTGTGTGTGTGTTGTCGGTGTGTGTGTGTGTGTGTGTGTGTGTGTGTGTGTGTGTGTGTGTGTGTGTGTGTGTGTGTGTGTGTGTGTGTGTGTGTGTTGTCGTGTGTGTGTGTGTGTGTGTTGTCTGTGTGTGTGTGTGTGTGTTGTCGGTGTGTGTGTGTGTGTGTTGTCGGTGTGTGTGTGTGTGTGTGTGTGTGTGTGTGTGTGTGTGTGTGTGTGTGTGTGTGTGTGTGTGTGTGTGTGTGTGTTGTCTGTGTGTGTGTGTGTGTGTGTGTGTGTGTGTGTGTGTGTGTGTGTGTTGTCGTGTGTGTGTGTGTGTGTGTTGTGTGTGTGTGTGTGTGTTGTCGGTGTGTGTGTGTGTGTGTGTGTGTGTGTGTGTGTGTGTGTGTGTTGTCGTGTGTGTGTGTGTGTGTGTTGTCGGTGTGTGTGTGTGTGTGTGTGTGTGTGTGTGTGTGTTGTCGTGTGTGTGTGTGTGTGTGTGTCGTGTGTGTGTGTGTGTGTGTGTGTGTGTGTGTGTGTGTGTGTGTTGTCGTGTGTGTGTGTGTGTGTTGTCGGTGTGTGTGTGTGTGTGTGTGTGTGTGTGTGTGTGTGTGTGTGTGTGTGTGTGTGTGTGTGTGTGTTGTCGGTGTGTGTGTGTGTGTGTTGTCTGTGTGTGTGTGTGTGTGTGTGTGTGTGTGTGTGTGTTGTCGTGTGTGTGTGTGTGTTGTCGGTGTGTGTGTGTGTGTGTGTGTGTGTGTGTGTGTGTTGTCGGTGTGTGTGTGTGTGTGTGTGTGTGTGTGTGTGTGTGTGTTGTCTGTGTGTGTGTGTGTGTGTGTGTCGTGTGTGTGTGTGTGTGTTGTCGGTGTGTGTGTGTGTGTTGTCGGTGTGTGTGTGTGTGTGTTGTCGTGTGTGTGTGTGTGTGTGTTGTCGTGTGTGTGTGTGTGTGTTGTCGTGTGTGTGTGTGTGTGTGTGTGTGTGTGTGTGTGTGTGTGTGTGTGTGTGTGTGTGTGTGTGTGTGTTGTCTGTGTGTGTGTGTGTGTTGTGTGTGTGTGTGTGTGTGTGTGTGTGTGTGTGTGTGTGTGTGTGTGTGTGTGTGTGTGTGTGTGTGTTGTCGTGTGTGTGTGTGTGTGTGTGTGTGTGTGTGTGTGTGTGTGTGTGTGTTGTGTGTGTGTGTGTGTGTTGTCGTGTGTGTGTGTGTGTGTGTGTGTGTGTGTGTGTGTGTGTGTGTTGTCTGTGTGTGTGTGTGTGTGTTGTCGTGTGTGTGTGTGTGTGTTGTCGGTGTGTGTGTGTGTGTGTTGTCGGTGTGTGTGTGTGTTGTCGTGTGTGTGTGTGTGTGTGTGTGTGTGTGTGTGTGTGTTGTCGTGTGTGTGTGTGTGTGTTGTCGGTGTGTGTGTGTGTGTGTGTTGTCGTGTGTGTGTGTGTGTGTGTGTGTGTGTGTGTGTGTGTGTGTGTGTGTGTGTGTGTGTGTTGTCGTGTGTGTGTGTGTGTGTGTCTGTGTGTGTGTGTGTGTGTGTGTGTGTGTGTTGTCGGTGTGTGTGTGTGTGTGTTGTCGGTGTGTGTGTGTGTGTGTGTTGTGTGTGTGTGTGTGTGTGTGTGTGTGTGTGTGTGTGTGTGTGTGTGTTGTCGGTGTGTGTGTGTGTGTGTGTGTTGTGTGTGTGTGTGTGTGTGTGTTGTCGGTGTGTGTGTGTGTGTGTGTGTGTGTGTGTGTGTGTGTGTGTGTGTGTGTGTGTGTGTGTGTGTGTGTGTGTGTGTGTGTGTGTGTTGTCGGTGTGTGTGTGTGTGTTGTCGGTGTGTGTGTGTGTGTGTGTGTGTGTGTGTGTGTGTGTGTGTTGTCGGTGTGTGTGTGTGTGTGTGTTGTCTGTGTGTGTGTGTGTGTGTGTGTTGTGTGTGTGTGTGTGTGTGTGTGTGTGTGTGTGTGTGTGTGTGTGTTGTCGGTGTGTGTGTGTGTGTTGTCGTGTGTGTGTGTGTGTGTGTTGTCTGTGTGTGTGTGTGTGTGTGTGTCGTGTGTGTGTGTGTGTGTGTTGTCGGTGTGTGTGTGTGTGTGTGTGTGTGTGTGTGTGTGTGTGTGTGTGTTGTCGTGTGTGTGTGTGTGTGTTGTCGTGTGTGTGTGTGTGTGTTGTCGTGTGTGTGTGTGTGTGTGTTGTCGGTGTGTGTGTGTGTGTGTGTGTGTGTGTGTGTGTGTGTGTGTGTGTGTGTGTTGTGTGTGTGTGTGTGTGTTGTCGGTGTGTGTGTGTGTGTGTTGTCTGTGTGTGTGTGTGTGTGTGGTGTGTGTGTGTGTGTGTTGTCGGTGTGTGTGTGTGTGTGTGTGTGTGTGTGTGTGTGTGTGTGTGTTGTCGTGTGTGTGTGTGTGTGTGTTGTCGTGTGTGTGTGTGTGTGTTGTCTGTGTGTGTGTGTGTGTGTGTGTGTGTGTGTGTGTGTGTGTGTGTGTTGTCGTGTGTGTGTGTGTGTGTGTGTGTGTGTGTGTGTGTGTGTGTGTGTGTGTGTGTGTGTGTTGTCGTGTGTGTGTGTGTGTGTTGTCGTGTGTGTGTGTGTGTGTGTGTGTGTGTGTGTGTGTGTGTGTGTGTGTGTGTGTGTGTGTGTGTGTGTGTGTTGTCGTGTGTGTGTGTGTGTGTGTGTGTGTGTGTGTGTGTGTGTGTGTGTGTTGTCGGTGTGTGTGTGTGTGTGTGTGTGTGTGTGTGTGTGTGTGTGTGTGTGTCGTGTGTGTGTGTGTGTGTGTGTGTGTGTGTGTGTGTTGTCTGTGTGTGTGTGTGTGTGTGTTGTCGTGTGTGTGTGTGTGTGTTGTCTGTGTGTGTGTGTGTGTGTTGTCGGTGTGTGTGTGTGTGTGTGTGTGTGTGTGTGTGTGTGTGTGTGTGTGTGTGTGTGTGTGTGTGTGTGTGTGTGTGTGTGTGTGTGTGTGTTGTCGGTGTGTGTGTGTGTGTGTTGTCGTGTGTGTGTGTGTGTGTGTGTGTGTGTGTGTGTGTGTGTGTGTGTGTTGTCGTGTGTGTGTGTGTGTGTTGTCGTGTGTGTGTGTGTGTGTGTGTGTGTGTGTGTGTGTGTGTGTGTGTGTGTGTGTGTGTGTTGTGTGTGTGTGTGTGTGTGTGTGTGTGTGTGTGTGTGTGTGTGTGTGTGTGTGTGTGTTGTCGGTGTGTGTGTGTGTGTGTTGTCGTGTGTGTGTGTGTGTGTTGTCTGTGTGTGTGTGTGTGTTGTCGTGTGTGTGTGTGTGTGTGTGTGTGTGTGTTGTCGGTGTGTGTGTGTGTGTGTGTGTGTGTGTGTGTGTGTGTGTGTGTGTTGTCGTGTGTGTGTGTGTGTGTTGTCGGTGTGTGTGTGTGTGTGTGTGTGTGTGTGTGTGTGTGTGTGTGTGTGTGTGTGTGTGTGTGTTGTCGGTGTGTGTGTGTGTGTGTGTGTGTGTGTGTGTGTGTGTTGTCGGTGTGTGTGTGTGTGTTGTCGTGTGTGTGTGTGTGTGTGTGTGTGTGTGTGTGTGTGTGTGTTGTGTGTGTGTGTGTGTGTTGTCGGTGTGTGTGTGTGTGTGTGTGTGTGTGTGTGTGTGTGTGTGTGTGTGTGTGTGTGTGTGTGTGTTGTGTGTGTGTGTGTGTGTGTGTGTGTGTGTGTGTGTGTGTTGTCGTGTGTGTGTGTGTGTGTGTGTGTGTGTGTGTGTGTGTGTGTGTGTGTGTGTGTGTGTGTGTGTGTTGTCTGTGTGTGTGTGTGTGTGTGTGTGTGTGTGTGTGTGTGTGTGTCTGTGTGTGTGTGTGTGTGTGTGTGTGTGTGTGTGTGTGTGTGTGTGTGTGTGTGTGTGTGTGTGTGTGTGTGTGTGTGTGTGTGTTGTCTGTGTGTGTGTGTGTGTTGTCGGTGTGTGTGTGTGTGTGTGTGTGTGTGTGTGTGTGTGTGTGTGTGTGTGTGTGTTGTCGTGTGTGTGTGTGTGTTGTCGGTGTGTGTGTGTGTGTGTGTGTGTGTGTGTGTGTGTGTGTGTGTGTGTGTGTGTGTGTGTGTGTGTGTGTGTTGTCGTGTGTGTGTGTGTGTTGTCGGTGTGTGTGTGTGTGTGTGTTGTCGGTGTGTGTGTGTGTGTGTTGTCGTGTGTGTGTGTGTGT
>NW_025550445.1:0-5293 GCF_905237065.1 Salmo salar | reverse complement strand
TTACGCATTTGCTGAGACGGAGATTTTGACATAAATGATGAGCTTTTTGAACAAAACTATCTTTGCTATGGACCTGTGATACCTGGAAGTGACATCTGATGAAGAGAATCAAAGGTAATGGATTATTTACATAGTATTTTTTGATTTTAGATCTCCTAACATGATCGCCTAGTCTGTATCAAGAACGCTGTATTTTTCTGGGCTTAGTGCTCAGATTATTGCAAAGTGTGATTTCAGTAAGGTTATTTTTAAATCTGGGTTGTTGATTGGGTGCTCAAGAGATGTAAAACCATAATTCTTTAAATGACAATATAATATTTTACCAATGTTTTATAATTTTAATTATTTAATTTCTGACGCTGACTTGACTGCCGGGTTATTGAGGGAAACGATTTCCAACATCAATGCCATAGTAAAACGCTGTTTTTGGATATAAATATGAACTTGATAGAACTAAAAATGCATGCATTGTCTAACATAATGTCCTAGGAGTGTCATCTGATGGAGATTGTAAAGGTTAGTGCATCATTTTAGCTGGTTTTATGGTTTTGGTGACCCTGTCTTTGACTTGACAAAACATTACAATACAACCTTGTAAATGTACTGTCCTAACATACCTAAATTTATGCTTTCACCAGAAACCTTTTTGAAATCGTAAATCGGGTTTGATTAAGGAGATGTTTATCTTTCAAATGGTGTAACATAGTTGTATTTTTGAAAATTTGAATTTTGACATTTATTTGGATTCAAATTTGCCGCTCTTGGAAATGCACCTGCTGTTGATGGAGGTGGACACACGGGTGGCACGCTAGCATCCACCTAGCCCCAAGAGGTTAACAAAAGAAGCAGAGCTGGCACCTGTAACGGCCGCCGTTGAAGAGAGTAGACCAAGGCGCAGCGTGGTTAGTGCTCATCACACTTAATAAAGATACAACACTTTAAACAAAAAACAAGAAACCGATAGCCAAACAGAATTTGTCAGGTGCAAAAACACTAAACAGAAATTAAACTACCCACAAACCCCAAAGGAACACACAGGTTGCCTAAGTATGACCGATCACGACACGAAGTACAGCTGTCCCTGATTGAGAGCCACAAGGCCAAAACAAAGAAATACATGTATAGAAAAAATTACATAGAATGCCCACCCAAATCACACCCTGACCAAACCTAAACAGAGAAATAAAAAGGCTCTCTCAGGTCAGGGCGTGACAGTACCCCCCCAGCGTGCGGACTCCGCCGCAAAAAACCTGAACCTGGGAAGGGTCTGGGTGGGCATTTCCTCCACGGTGGCGGCTCTGGAGCAGGACGCAGACCCCGCCTCCACCACTGGCTCACTCCCACTTAGGTGGCGCCTAGAGCGGGTTCCGCCGTGGGCCCTGGACCTCGGACTGGAGGCGAGACTCTGGCTGCGCCCGGAGGACAGGCGGGCGATTTTCTCTGTTCCGGATCAGGCCATCTATCTACGGGCACTGTCGCTGTACACTTCTGGACGGGTTAATTGTCGCTGGACACTCTGGACGGTGCACTGTCGCTGGACACTTGGACGAAAGTAATTTTGCCGACACTTGACGCAGGCACTGCCGCCGACACTCTGACGGTGGGGCACTGTCGCCGACACTTTCGACGCAGGCACTGTCGCCGACACCTGGACGCAGGCACTGTCGACGCTTCTGACGAGGCAATTGCCGCCGGACGCCCGACGGCGTACTGTCGCTGGACGCCTCCGACGAGGCACTGTCGCCGACGCCCGGACGGCACTGTCGCCGGACGCCCGGACGCAGGCATTGTCGCTGGACGCCCGACGGAAGTACTGTCGCTGGACGCCCGGACGGTGGGCACTGTCGCCGACGCCCGGACGCAGGCACCAGCCGCCGGACGCCCGGACGCAGGCACTGTCGCCGACACTCCGGACGCAGGCACTGTCGCCGAAGTTTGGATGGGGATCGCACTGAAGGCCTGATATGTGGGGGGCTGGCTTAGGAAGCGCCAGACTAGGGACACGCATCACTGGGCTAGTGCGAGGAGCAGGAGCAGGACGAGCTGGACTGGGCTGGGATGCACTGGAGGCATGGTGCGGGGGGCTGGGTAGTGGAGGTACCAGACTGGGAGACACGCACCCCAAGGCTAGTGCGAGGAGCAGGAACAGGACGACTGGGCTGGCGACTGAAGCCTAGGCGTGGTGCTGGCTTTGGAGACGCCAGACTGAAGACACGCACTCAGGGGCTAGTGTGGGGCAGGATACACTGGACCGTAGAGGCGCATTGGCGGTCTCGAGCGAAGGACTGGCACCGCCTGTATTGGCTACTGCCCACTTCCCCGGGCAAATGCAGGACGCTGGCACCCCGAGCACACCGGCCTGTGGATACTTGGCCTCGACGCCGTGGCGCATCACCCCATAGCACGGGCCTGACCAGTACCACGCTGCCTCTGGTAAGCATGGGGAGTTGGCTTAGGGCTCAACCCTGGCCCCGCTAAACCATCTCCGTGTGCCTCCCAAATTTTTGTTTGGGGGCTGCCTCTCAGGTTCCCATAGCTCCCTTCGCTTCTCCTCCAGAGTTGACGCTCCAACTCCCACATGTCTATCCTTCCCCGATGCTCCAACCACACCGCTTGGGCTTCTGTTGGTGGGGTAGTTCTGTAACGGCCGTTGTTGAAGAGAGTAGACCAAGGCGCAGCGTGGTTAGTGCTCATCATGAATTTATTAAAGATACAAACACTTAAAACCAAAACAAGAAACCGACAGCCAAACAGTTCTGTCAGGTGCAAAACACTAAACAGAAATTAACTACCCACAAACCCCAAAGGAAAACATGGTTGTTTGGGTGAGCGACTCCCAATCAGCGACAATCTAAGTACAGCTGTCCCTACTTGAGAGCCATACCAGGCCAAAACAAAGAAATACAAAGTATAGAAAAATTGACATAGAATGCCCACCCAAATCACACCCTGACCAAACCTAAATAGAGACATAAAAAAGGCTCTCTCAGGTCAGGGCGTGACACAGGTTCAAAAGTAGAGTTTTCTGGGCCAAGAGTTTTTCCTGATCTCGTGACCTGGGCTTGGTTTCCCTAAAGCATCTTAAGGCTAAGTTCATCGTGAGCTCAATGGTTCTAACAATGAACTTAGCTTTAAGATGCTTTTGGGAAACCAGGAAAACTCTATTATAGGTAGCTTAATCTGTGCTATCACTATAGCGTTGGGGTTTTTGTTGTTGGTTAATGTAAATTGGAAACACTCCTGGCCTAAAGGTGGACCAAACCCTTTCATACTAACACAAACCTTGTTATTATTCTTTCTGAATCTGATATGAAAACTGCCAGAGAAAACAACGTCAATGGACAACATACTATATAGTTTAGTGAACTACTATAGCAGGGCTGAGAGTTATTCAAAGGATGATTACTTTCAGAGTGTGCGCTACTTGTCGAAGGAAGTCAGGTGCAGGAGAGCAGAGATTAGTGAACAGGCACACTTTATTCAGGCAGAGGAAAACAGCCGGACACAACTGCATCACAACACTCCGGCCCAAGGGAAAAAGCGATAGCTCACAAATTACACTAATAGGTACAAATAACAATACCCGCCAAAACCAGCCTGTAGTCACACGTAATCTAACGAACAATACCACACAGACATGGGGGAAACAGAGGATAATATACACATAGAGTAATGAGGGGATGTAAAACCAGGTGTGCGGGAAAACAAGACAAAACAAATGGAAAAATGAAAGGTGGAGCGGCTATGGCTAGAAGACCGTGACGCCGACCGCCGAATGTCAACAAGGAGAGGACCGATTTCAGCTTAGTCATGACAGTTACAACAAGTTCCTTTAAATATTGAATCTACTCTCACATGCACAATGTTTAGTAGTGGACATTGAAAAATAAAAAAGGCAGACAGGTTTCAATGTAGAAAAGTATTTAACCTGTTATGGCTAGGGGGCAGTATTTCACGGCCGGATAAAAAACGTACCTGATTTAATCTGGTTACTAATCCTACCCAGTAACTAGAATATGCATATACTTATTATATATGGATAGAAAACATTAAAGTTTCTAAAACTGTTTGAATGGTGTCTGTGAGTATAACAGAACTCATTTGGCAGGCAAAACCCTGAGACATTTTCTGACAGGAAGTGGATACCTGATGTGTTGTATTACCTTTTAAACCTATGCCATTGAAAACAGGGCTGAGGAATATTTTGGCACTTCCTATTGCTTCCACTAGATGTCACCAGCCTTTACAAAGTGTTTTGAGTCTTCTGAGGAGATCTGACCGAACAAGAGCTATGGAACGATGATGGCCCATTAGACACCTGGCGCCAAGCGAGTTCAAGGGGCAAGTTGGTTACCTCGCCCAATATGTTATAAAAGAGGCTGCATTCGTCCACCTTGAATATTATTCATGTTCTGGTTAAAAAGGCCCCAATGATTTATGCTATACAATCGCTTGATATGTTTGAACGAACGGAAATATATTTTTTCCCTCGCTCATGACGAAGTCCGCTGGCTTAGATCATGTGCTAACAAGACGGAGATTTTGGACATAAATGATGAGCTTTTTTGAACAAAACTACATTCATAATGGACCTGTGATACCTGGAAGTGACATCTGATGAAGAGAATCAAAGGTAATGGATTATTTACATAGTATTTTCTGACGAGATCTCCCCAACATGACGCTTCATTCAGAACAGAACGCTGTATTTTCTGGGCGCAGTGCTCAGATTATTGCAAAGTGTGATTTTCCAAGTAAGGTTATTTTTAAATCTGGCAAGTTGATTGGGCGCTCAAGAGATGTAAATCTATAATTCTTTAAATGACAATATAATATTTTACCAATGTTTTCTAATTCTAATTATTTAATTTGTGACGCTGACTTGACTGCCGCTGTTTTTGTATATAAATATGGAACTTGAGAGAATCAAATGGCATGCATTGTCTAACATAATGTCCTAGGAGTGTCATCTGATGGAGATTGTAAAGGTTAGTGCATCATTTTAGCTGGTTTTATGGTTTTGGTGACCCTGTTTTTGACTTGACAAAACATTACACACAACTCTTGTAAATGTACTGTCCTAACATACTCTAAATTTATGCTTTACTCGTAAAACCTTTTTGAAATCAGAAACGTGGGTTAGATTAAGGAGATGTTTATCTTTCAAAGGGTGTAAAATAGTTGTATGTTTGAAAATTTGAATTTTGACATTTATTTGGATTCAAATTTGCCGCTCTTGAAATGCACCTGCTGTTGATGGAGGTATTCACGGTGGCACGCTAACGTCCCACCT
>NW_025550444.1:0-17748 GCF_905237065.1 Salmo salar | reverse complement strand
AGGCAGTTAACCCACTGTTCCTAGGCTGTCATTGAAAATAAGAATGTGTTCTTAACTGACTTGCCAAGTTAAATAAAGATAAAATTACATAAGTATTCAGACCTTTGCTATGAGACTTGAAAATTGAGCTCAGGTGCATCCTGTTTCCATTGATCATCCTTGAGATGTTTCTACAACTTGATTGGAGTCCACCTGTGGTAAATTCAATTGATTGGACATGATTTGGAAAGGCACACACCTGTCTATATAAGATCCCACAGTTGACAGTGCATGTCAGAGCAAAAACCAAGCCATGTGGTCGAAGGAATTGTCTGAAGAGCTCCGAGACAGGATTGTGTCAAGGCACAGATCTGGGGAAGGGTACCAAAAAAATGTCTGCAGCATTGAAGGCCCCCAAGAACACAGTGGCCTCCATAATTCTTCAGTGGAAGAAGTTTGTAACCACCAAGACTCTTTCTAGAGCTGTCCGCCAGGCCAAACTGAGCAATTGGGGGAGAAGGGCCTTGGTCAGGGAGGTGACCAAGAACCCAATGGTCACTGACAGGACTCTGACCATGAGAAACAAGATTCTCTGGTCTGATGAAACCAAGATTGAACACTTTGGCCTGAATGCCAAAAGTCACATCTGGAGGAAACCTGGCACCATCCCTACGGTGAAGCATGTTGGTGGCAGCATCATGCTGTGGGGATGTTTTTCAGTGGCAGGGACTGGGAGACTAGTCAGGATTGAACGACGAAGATGAACGGAGCAAAGTACAGAGAGATCCTTGATGAAATCCTGCCACAGAGTGCTCAGGAACTCAGACTGGGCTCAAGGTTCACCTTTCAACAGGACAATGACCCTAAGTACACAGCCACAACAACGCAGGAGTGGCTTCGGGACAAGTCTCTGAATGTCCTTGAGTGGCCCAGCCAGAGCTCGAACATCTCTGAATAGACCTGAAAGTAGCTGTGCAGCAACCATCCCCATCCAACTTAGAGCTTGAGAGGATCTACGGAGAAGAATGGGAGAAACTCCCTAATACAGGTGTGCCAAGCTTGCTGCGTCATAACCAGACTCAAAGTACTGAGTAAAGGGTCTGAATACATATGTGATAAATGTGATACTTCCATAAATTAGCAAACATTTAGACAAAATTTTCTACGTTTTCCAAGATGGCGCTGCAGTCCGACATGTGTATCTGTCTTTGTCTGATCCCCTGTATATAGCCAGTATTTTTGGTATATACACTGCTCCAAAAAATAAAGGGAACACTAAAATAACACATCCTAGATCTGAATGAATGAAATAATCTTATTACCTGTTAGGGCTAGGGGGCAGTATTGACACGGCTGGATAAAAAACATACCCGATTTAATCTGGTTACCACTCCTACCCAGTAACTAGAATATGCATATACTTATTACATATGGATAGAAAACACCCTAAATTTTCTAAAACTGTTTGAATGGTGTCTGTGAGTATAACAGAACTCAAATGGCAGGTCAAAACCTGAGAGATTCCTTTACAGGAAGTGGCCTGTCTGACCATTTCTTGAACTTCTTTTCCATCTCTATCATTTACTAAGGATCTCTGCTCTAACGTGACACTTCCCACGTCGTCCATAGGCGCTCAGAGCCCGGGAAAAACAGAATGTCGTCATTCCAGCCCCCAGGCTGAAACACATTATCGCCTTTCTCAAGTGGCCGATCAAGGGACACTGGGCTTAGGCGCATGACCCGACCGCCCCGCCTTTGGGATTTTTTTCCTCTGTTTGCCGAAAAGGAGATTCCCTGTCGGAATATTATCGCTTTTCTACGAGAAAAATGTCGTAAAAATTGATTTTAAACAGCGGTTGACATGCTTCAAGTACGGTAATGGAATATTTAGAATTTTATTGTCACGAATTGCGCCATGCGCGCGACACTTCTTTACTATTTCGGATAGTGTCTGGAACGCATCGAACAAAACGCCGCTATTCGGATATAACGATGGATTATTTTGGACCAAACCAACATTTGTTATTGAAGTAGCAGTCCTGGGAGTGCATTCTGACGAAGACAACAAAAGGTAATCAAACTTTTATAATAGTAAATATGATTATGGTGAGTGCTAAACTTGCCGGGTGTCTAAATAGCGAGCCCATGATGCCTGGGCTATGTACTTAGAATATTGCAAAATGTGCTTTCACCAAAAAGCTATTTTAAAATCGGACATATCGAGTGCATAGAGGAGGTCTGTATCTATAATTCTTAAAATAATTCTTATGCTTTTTGTGAACGTTTATCGTGAGTAATTTAGTAAAATGTTAGCGAATTCCCCGGAAGTTTGCGGGGGGTATGCTAGTTCTGAACGTCACATGCTAATGTAAAAAGCTGGTTTTTGATATAAATATGAACTTGATTGAACAAAACATGCATGTATTGTATAACATAATGTCCTAGGGTTGTCATCTGATGAAGATCATCAAAGGTGAGTGCTGCATTTAGCTCTTCTGGGTTTTGGTGACATTATATGCTGGCTTGAAAAATGGGTGTCTGATTATTTCTGGCTTGGTACTCTGCTGACATAATCTAATGTTTTGCTTTCGTTGTAAAGCCTTTTTGAAATCGGACAGTGTGGTTAGATTAACGAGAGTCTTGTCTTTAAAATGGTGTAAAATAGTCATATGTTTGAGAAATTGAAGTAATAGCATTTCTAAGGTATTTGAATAACGCGCCACAGGATTCCACTGGCTGTTACGTAGGTGGGACGATTTCGTCCCGCCGACCCTAGAGAGGTTAATAATTGTATTTGTGTTTACAGATCGCACGCAAGTTTGTTTTTAAGGCACATGAAAGTTCACATGTTCCAGAAGGCATTTCTGCCAAAGCGCATTTTGATAAATGTTTACATTGAAATGGCTCTCCTGTGAAGTAGTGGCGCAAAACATATGCCTAGTTTCCTGAAACGATTCTGTTACGTTACAGCCTTATTCTAAAATTGATCACATTCTTTTTCCCCTCATGAATCTACACACAATATCCCATAATGACAAAGCAAAAACTTTTTTAAAACATTTTTGCAAATGTATATCATATATATCAAATATCATATTTCCATAAGTACTCAAACCCTTTACTCGGTACATTGTTGAAGCACCTTTGGCAATGATTACAGCCTCTAGCTGGGCCACTCAAGGACATACAGAGACTTGTCCCGAAGCCACTCCTGCGTTGTTGTGGCTGTGTACTTAGGGTCGTTGTCCTGTTGGAAGGTGAACCTTGAGCCCAGTCTGAGTTCCTGAGCACTCTGTGGCAGGATTTCATCAAGGATCTCTCTGTACTTTGCTCCGTTCATCTTCATTGTTGTAGAAGATGAACTGTAGAAACATCTCAAGGATGACCAATGGAAACGGGATGCACCTGAGATACATTTTGAGACTCATAGCAAAGGTTCTGAATACTTTTGGAAATAAGGTTTTTCTGTTTTTTATTGCAAAAATTTCAAAAAAACGTTTCGCTTTGTCATTATGGGATATAGTGAGTAGATTGATAAGGTAAAAAATAAGGCTGTAACGTAACAAAATGTGTAAAAAGTCAAAGGGTCTGAATACTTTCCGAATGCACTGTATATCCCTATAGGCTATTTTTTGTAAAATCTTATTTTCATTTAGCCTATATCTTATTTTATTTTATCTGCATGCCTCTTTTATTTGATTTAGTTGATTTAGTATTTATATTTTATATATATATTTAACAAAGTCACTCATTTTATTGGTTCCCTATTGTACTTATTTGATTGCTATATAGCTTTTGTCGCCATCTCACTGTGTGAGAAGCCTGCAAGTAAACAATACAATTTGATTTGACTGGATTTAATTTGTTGTCACAAGTGGGATACAGGTGACCGGGACTAGCCCTTGTTAGCTGATATATTTTGCACACACATACTTTACAGTAATTCTGTAAATCATTTACAGTGATTCTCCACAAACCTTTTTGAAATGGACATGGTATCCAATGTATCTTTAAAAAATACCAATTATATACATAATAGGTGGCGAAAGGAAGTATGCATGTTGCTTGACTCTGAAAAAGCGTCTTGCGTCCGACTGCTAGCTGTAGTGTCTCTGGTCGGAAGAAGGGAGGGTGGGCTGTGAGAGGAAAAGTTCACTTGAACGTGAACGTGAATGGCAGGAGCACTGCTGCCGCTTGACAAAATGTCCTACCGAGGGACACTTTTGTGAATGAGGCGATGGGAAAAAAACATAGTGAACTTTAGATTTATATTTGGTACTACGTGATCACGCACTGATTTTTAAGTACATGATGAAACACACTACTGGTTTGGAAAATGCGCATATTTTCTTTATGCAGATTTGAGAATATTCACATAAAAATCTGTTGCCAGTTGGATGGATACCTAGCTAGTAAGCGCATTCTGAAATCATGCGCATAAAAATCCTGGGGAGACGGTCAAAGATATTTGGAACTCACACATGAAAAGGTTAAATAATCATGTGAGTGAGCACATGTAACTTATGTGATTTGTTATTAAGCCAAATTTTACTCCTGAACTAATATAGGCTTGCAAAAATAAAGGGGCTGAATACTATATTTTCGTTTTAAATTTTTTATTAATTTCTAAACATTTGTAGAATGTTCTTTTGACTTTGACATTGTGGAGAATTTTGTGTATAACAATGACGTCAAATCACAATTAAATCTATTTCAATCCCACTTTGTAACGCAACAAAATTATAAAATTACAAGGGCGGCTAATACTCATGATAGAACAATGTACAGTACATGCGATTATTCTGATATGAGAGTGTGAGCTGTGCTGATGAAGGCATTCTCATTCACCCTGCTCTCCATGTGAACTTAAAGCCTTGGGCTTGTCAATAAGCCACTAATGCCCTTAATGGGAATTCGCTCTGCTGGCGCGAAACTTCGGTTTCACTGAGGAAGAGCGATCTATGGGAATGGAATTACTAATTGAATTGGAGTGCCTTTCCTTAAATGCGATATGTGATAACCACCATGAGGACAGTGCAGTGCTTGGTTTGTTGTTATTCATGCCAAGGAGGAGAAACTCAGTTAATTTGTTGTATTTTTTATTTCACCATTATTTTAACGGGGAGTGGCATGCACATACACATATTGTGGAATAAAAAGAGGACACAGTTGATGGAGAGTATGCAATAAGGAGGTTCTGGGTTTAAGTTTCTTGGTTTTATCACTGAGAGTGCTGCTATAGCCATAATCATCAACTAAAGGTTTAGGATCAGAATGCCAGGTTTAATTTAACCCTCTAGAGTCTAGGCCCTCTCTAAACCCTCTCTAACCCAGGGGAGGGGGCAGTTTAAGCTAGCATATGGAATTGTTTTAAGATCATCATACCAAGGATCAATTATTGATTTGATTTAGAATTTTAAAACCCCTTAACCTTTGAGTTCCAAATATCTCTGTCCCAGCATGTTTTCTATGCATGTGAGGACAGAATGCACTCACTGTTCCAAAATGTGATTTTTACACCACAGGAAAGTTAACCCACACTGCCCTCACTCTAAGACATGCTGCCTGCTAATTATCTATAAGTTATGTTTCAACTTTGAAATTATTTTTTAACACGTATTATTTTCAATTGAGGTGTGTTCTGCCTCCTGTTTAATTCACATAGAAGTAGCCCATTTCACTGTTGTGGACAATTTATGTTTGAGACTTTACTGAGCCAGACCAACTTCTCTCTTCGTGGAGAGCCCAAGCTCTTCCCCAGTGTTTCCACAGATAAAGAATACAGACATTTAATCAGTCTTGCACAAACTTTTTCCCCCTGGCACCTTTCCTGTCTGGCTCTTGCATTGCCTTCATTGTTGTTTTCCTTACAAATAATAACTATGGACATGTGTGCATTCCTATCAAAGTATTGCCTTATTTTCTGTATATCATGTTGTTTCTAGTGTAGCATGTATGTACAGTTGAAGTCGGAAGTTTACATACACCTTAGCCAACTACATTTAAACTCAGTTTCACAATTCCTGACATTTAATCCTAGTAAAAATCCCCTGTCTTAGGTCAGTTAGGATCACCACATTATAAAGAATGTGAAATGTCAGAATAATAGTAGAGAGAATGATTTCAGCTTTTATTTCTTTCATCACATTCCCAGTGGGTCAGAAGTTTACATACACTCAATTAGTATATGGTAGCATTCCCTTTAAAATGTTTAACTTTAACATTTCGGGTAGCCTTCCACAAGCTTCCCACAATAAGTTGGGTGAATTTTGGCCCATTCCTCATGACAGAGCTGGTGTAACTGAGTCAGGTTTGTAGGCCTCCTTGCTCACACATGCTTGTTAAGTTCTGCCCACAAATTTTCTATAGGATTAAGGTCAGGGCTTTGTGATGGCCACTCCAATACCTTGACTTTGTTGTCCTTAAGACATTTTTCCACAACTTTGGAAGTATGCTTGGGGTCGTTGTCCATTTGGAAGAACCATTTGCGACCCAGCTTTAACTTCCTGACTGATGTCTTGAGATGTTACTTCAATATATCCACATAATTTTCCATCCTCATGATGCTATCTATTTTGTGAAGTGCACCAGTCCCTCCTGCAGCAAAGCACCCCCACAACATGATGCTGCCACCCCCGTGCTTCACGGTTGGGATGGTGTTCTTCGGCTTGCAAGCCTCCCCCTTTTTCCTCCAAACATAACAATGGTCATTATGGCCAAACAGTTCTATTTTTGTTTCATCAAACCAGAGGACATTTCTCCAAAAAGTACGACCCCCATGTGCATTTGCAAACCGTAATCTGGCTTTTTTATGGCGGTTTTGGACCAGTGGCTTCTTCCTTGCTGATCGGCCTATCAGGTTATGTCTATATAGGACTCGTTTTACTGTGGATATAGATACTTTTGTACCTGTTTCCTCCAGCATCTTCACAAGGTCTTTTGCTGTTGCTCTGGGATTGATTTGCACTTTTCGCACCAAAGTACGTTCATCTCTAGGAGACAGAACGCATCTCCTTCCTGAGCTGTATGACTGCTGCGTGGTCCCATCGTGTTTACACTTGCGTACTATTGTTTGTACAGATGAACGTGGTACCTTCAGGCATTTGGAAATTGCTCCCAAGAATGAACCAGACTTTCTTTGTGAGGTCTTGACTGATTTCTTTTGATTTTCCCATGATGTCAAGCAAAGAGGCACTGAGTTTGAAGGTAGGCCTTGAAATACATTCACAGGTACACCTACAATTGACTAAAAGTATGTCAATTAGCCTATCAGAAGCTTCTAAAGCCATGATATAATTTTCTGGAATTTGCCAAGCTGTTTAAAGGCACAGTCAACTTAATGTATGTAAACTTCTGACCCACTGGAATTGTGATACTGTGAATTATAAGTGAAATAATCTGTCTGTAAACAATTTTTTAATGATTCCAACCTAAGTGTATGTAAACTTCCGACTTCAACTGTATGTATGGAGAATAATGTTTTGATAGTTTTATTCCCATTTTTTTCAAGTATTGAGATTATTGCATGGATTGTAATGGACACCTATGATGTGTGTAAAATACTTTTTTGAATGTTGTACTGATTTTGATGAGCTAATGCTATGCTATTTCCCAGCTATGTGTGACACCATGTTTCTTGACATCATCCAATGCATTCTGGTTGTCACGCAAATGTTTGTCACACCAAAGATGTTATAACAAAATGCGGTGAAGGAATGGTTTACTCATCTTTTGAGTAAAGTTCAGGGAGTTTAATGAAGGGAAGTGAACGATTGTAGATGACACATCCCCATCAACATGCATACTGCAAACAGACCAAACTCATCTTGTCTCCTCTTCTTACCTTTGGTTGACTCGAAAAAACAAACATGGTGGCGTGCACAAACTACCCATCATCAGATTTCTTTCGAGTCTTTGAAAGGGTTTTACAAAATTATTTCGATCAATGGTGAGCTTACCCGTGGTGTGATGAATTGTAAATAGTAATTGCTATTAGCTAATTAATATTCTGGTTTCTGTCAGCCGAGCTAAATATGCCAATCTTTCCTTAGTTAGTGCTAGGACTAATGTAGCCAACATTTACCGGTTTTGATGATTATGTTATGCTGTTGCTACTTCTGAACATTGCATCCAAAAATAAACTGGTCACATTCAGAACATAACTTTGTAAGGACTGTGTTTGTGCAAACTGTTTTGGTGAAAAAACAGTATGGCCAGCTCTAACGCTGACTGTTGCGTTAATCGAAACTGGACTATCTAAATAAGCGTTCACACCGTTTTGAGAGTACGCTGCAGGAACCACTGTAGAATGATAACACACATTTGCTGGTACTTATCAAAGGGTTAAGCTATCAAAACAATTATTGGATAAAACATTGAATTTGGCATTACTGCTATTAGCCATATAACAGATTCACTACATGGTGAATAGTTTAAAAATAAAATCTAAAAGAAGTTTGTGTCTGTCCTACAGTGAGGGAAAAAAGTATTTGATCCCCTGCTGATTTTGTACGTTTGCCCACTGAGAAAGAAATTATCTGTCTATAATTTTAATGGTAGGTTTATTTGAACAGTGAGAGACAGAATAACAACAAAATAATCCAGAAAAACGCATGTCAAAAATGTTATAAATTGATTTGCATTTTAATGAGGGAAATAAGTATTTGACCCCCTCTCAGTCAGAAAGATTTATGGCTCCCAGGTGTCTTTTATACAGGTAACGAGCTGAGATTAGGAGCACACTCTTAAAGGGAGTGCTCCTAATCTCAGTTTGTTACCTGTATAAAAGACACCTGTCCACAGAAGCAATCAATCAATCAGATTGTCATGGTTGTCGTTGGTAAAGGAGGACCAAAATGCAGCAGGTATGTGTATGCTCATCTTGACGTTTAATAAATTCAAAATGAACACCAAAATAACAAAAGCACAAACGATCAACAAAACAGTCTGGCAAGGCACAAGGCTAAACACAGAACAATCTCCCACAAATGACAAACACACCCTAATATATGGGACTCTCAATCAAAGGCAAATAGACAACACCTGCCTTCAACTGAGAGTCCCAACCCCAATTAACCAAACATAGAAATAGACACACTAGACTAAACATAGAATACATGAAAATCAAACAGTGCCCAAAAACCCCCCGGAATACTTAAATCAAATGCCCCTTCAACAAACACACCACCCAGAACCACATAAAACGAATACCCTCTGCCACGTCCTGACCAAACTACAATGACAATTCACCCTTATACTGGCCAGGACGTGACACAGATTCCAAAAGTCTCCACCATAGCCAAGACCAAAGAGCTCTCCAAGGATGTCAGGGACAAGATTGTAGACCTACACAAGGCTGGAATTACATCCTATTGGACTGTAAGTACCAATAGGAAAAAGGGGGCAAAATAAATAAATAAATAATAATAATTTTAAAAGGAAGTGAGTTTAGAAATGTATGTTGATAGTATGAAATCATACTTGACTGGTATAAAACTGTTTGAAAGAATGTGCACATACTGCTAACTCAACTACAGAACAGTGTTCTCTCTAATACAGAGTGAGTGGAGAGGCATGCAATCACTCAGGCTTGACCAGGACCTGAATGAGACTCAATTGACCTATTTGTATTTTTTAGGCAGGTGCTCTTGTTGGTAGAGCTTAGAACCATTGGTTTGATCCAAAACACCATACTGAGGCCATGTCAAGCTGGGTCCAAATGGTTGAATATAGTGTATAACAGTCAGTTAGCAGAACCCGTTCGTTCAATTATTAATAAACCCAATCACAAATTAAATAGCAAAATCAAGTCTATGTTTTAGCTGAGCAACCAAGCATGTGTCCTTGAATTAGCGTAAATGTTAAATTCAGTCCCAAAATCCAGCAACAAATCCCAAAATTTGCAAAGATCCAAATAACTTAGCCACAATAAAATAATTAAGAATTTATCTTATAAATTGAGTTGTTAGTCTGTGTAATAATACCCCCAAAATTGTCCACAGTGAAAAAAAAGTTACAAAATATATAACCAGGCCTTGGAAATGCCTAAGAAGACCTTCCACACTTTTGGTTCTTGGAAGTCAATAGTCCGCACAAATTGAACTTCTCTTGATGATGAGAACTACCATGCCATAATTACCAAACAATTCTGAACATGAAACATACAGTAAAGATGGCTTCCCCCTTCCTAATACCAGAGAAGTAGAGGCGAAGCAAGAGGGTCCAATCCCGTCAAATTCTGTCCACACGGGATTACAGGAATTCTGCTTATTGGTCTGCTTAATGACACCTCGACCTCTTTCACCCTAACAGAGAACGACTCCCATTGTTAGGGAAGAGACCATCTCGTCATTATATACAGTATCTCCGCTGATACACACACACACACACACACGTTTCTTCTTCTTCTTCTCTAGTGTCATGGCGTTTGCAGCAATTGAATGTGCATGCCGCCACCTACTGTGCAGTTGGATAAGAAAGATCCCAAAAAAAGGAAAAATGCAGGCCAAAAAATATTCACGCAAGCGGTCCCTACACAGGCTTAGAAGCCGCCCGGGAGATCGTGCCATCTTCCGATGACAGTACTCCATGCCATGAAATCTTTGAGCCCCAAATACTTTTTGGACGCAGACACAACGATGTCCAGGTTCTTGGATTTCTTGGTCACTTGAGTAGTAGCTACAATTAATAACTGTGCAAATAAACACTACAAAATAGGCCTTCATCACAATGAGTGTATCCAGATCTCTTGACTGATGATGAACATTTACAACTGGCTGTGGTGCATCCATGGCCATCTGTTCAGCGCTATGTGGCCACTTGCCCCATCGACTCTCTTCACCGCCTCCACATAGAGATCAGCTGGACAGCCCTGATTCTTGACACCTTTCACCCTAACAGGGCACTCAGGGAAGTCGGGAACATGATCCCCATCACAGTTGCAACATTTTACATTCACAACATATTCCTCCCGTTTGCAAACACTTAACACGTGGCCAAACTTTTTACACTTCTTGCATTGTAGTGGCTTTTGCACGAACGGTCAAATCTTATATATCCCAGCTTTACATGTGCTGGGAGAAACTCTTCATCAAACATCAGTATTACAGATAGACTTTCCACTTTTTTCACATCCACCATACAGGTCAAGCAACGTACATTAATTACTCCTGGAATTTTCAGCCTTAGATATTGATTGTCAATGTCCAACAGGACGCCAGAGATAACACTTTTTACCAGTGCCCTGTTCCGAAAAGTTGACCATTTCGCAATGCTTTCTCCTTTTGCTCTTTAGATACCCAAGATATCAACACCATGCCATTCCTGGTTACTTTGACTGCATCCACCTATCCTTGCGCCTTCTTCACCATCCTCGTGACCTCAAAATGGTCTCCCAAATTAACATTCTTATCTACAAAAAGGACTACAACAAGAAGCGATTCATCAGACTCATTTTCCACACCAATTTTTTATTTCATTTTTCATTTGACTGTTGTCCACTCATCCTTCTCACTAACTTTACTCGACACACACACTCAAACCAGGAAGTGACTATAGGTGTGGCTAAGGATTGACCAGGATGGAGCCCACAGTCTATAATATATCAAGGAACCATGGAACCTTGTGAGTTACAAAAATTAATTTCACAGTCAGAAAAACACTTTGTCTTATACAATGCTAAGGTTATCAACAAAATTAGCACCTCTCGTCTCTGATTCAATTACTGTTCCTTTAAAGAGCTTATGGATGAAGAGACTCGTTATAATTGAAAGTATTATGAGTAAAGCCTAACAATGATGTTTGTTCAAATTATGAAACTAAAACGTGACTGTGAATGTAAACTGGAAACTGGCTTTACATCAAACCAAGTGGAGTGTTGGGTGTTAGTCTGACACACAAACTCTGGCTTTAATAAACCTGAACTTCATCTTCTGTAGAAGTCCAAAGAGACATGCTGTGTTCCTTACACTGTTAAGTACCTCCAAGTCTAGACATGATTTCTTAGAAAGCATGTAAATAAATTCAAAATAAGCTCTAGTCTCAAATCCTTCCTTTTCATTATGAGGATGCCTAGCAACTCTTGGCACAAGGAAACAGTAGCATCCGTTCCACATGTACTTGAGGCCGGACCCAAACACCTCAACTTTCCTCAAGCTTCATGATGGTGTCTTATCACCGTCTTACCAAGTCCACTTTTAATGCCTAGTAAAATATGTGTTCTATTTAATTAATTGAACTGCAAGCCCATCAGTCCTGTAATTCCTGGGCTATTACTTCCCTTACATTTTTTATTACGGATTTCAGCAGATTAATTGAGGGTGAATCTTTCTCTCCCTCTGGCTGGCTTCAATCACTTTTACAGGGTGATAAAAATCAGTGGATCTTACTAACCTAAAGGATTTGATGTTGTGGCACTACACTCTGAGAAAAAGGGTTCCAAAATAATTATTTTGGCTGTCCCCATAGGACAACTCTTTTTGGTTCCAGGTAAAAACCCTTTTGGTTCCAGGAAGAATCATTTCAAATCAAATCAAATTTTATTAGTCACATGCGCCAAATACAACAGGTGAAGACCTTACACTGAAATGCTTACTGATGAGCCCCTAACCAACAACGCAGTTTAAAATAATACGGATAAGAAAAATAAATAAAAGTAACAAGAAATTAAAGAGCAGCAGTAAAATAACAATAGCGAGACTATATACAGGGGGATACCGGTACAGAGCCAATGGGCAGGGCTGGTTAGTTGAGGTAATATGTAAATGTAGGTAGAGTTATAAAAGTCACTATGCATAGATGATAACAGAGAGTAGCAGTGGTGTAAAAGAGGGGAAGAGGGGGGGCAATGCAAATAGTCTGGGTAGCCATTTGATTAGGTGTTCAGGAGTCTTATGGCTTGGGGGTAGATGCTGTTTAGAAGCCTCTTGGACCTAGACTTGGCACTCCGGTACCGCTTGCTGTGCGGTAGCAGAGAGAACAGTCTATGTCTAGGGGTGGCTGGAGTCTGACAATTTTTAGGGCCTTCCTCTGACACTGCCTGGTATAGAGGTCCGGATGGCAGGAAGCTTGGCCCCAGTGATGTATTGGGCCGTTCACACTACCCTCTGTAGTGCCTTGCGGTCGGAGGCCGAGCAGTTGCCATACCAGGAAGTGAATCAACCAGTCAGGATGCTCTCGATGGTGCAGCTGTAGAACCTTTTGATCTGACGACCCATGCCAAATCTTTTTCAGTCTCCTGAGGGGGAATAGGTTTTGTCGTGCCCTCTTCACGACTGTCTTGGTGTTCTTGGACCATGTTAGTTTGTTGGTGATGTGGACACCAAGGAACTTGAAGCTCTCAACCTGCTCCACTGCAGCCCCGTCGGTGAGAATGGGGGTGTGCTCGGTCCTCTTTTTCCTGCAATCCACAATCATCTCCTTTGTCACGTTGAGGGACGTTGAGGGAGAGGTTGAGGGAGAGGTTGTTGTCCTGGCACCACACGGCCAGGTCTCTGACCTCCTTGCTATAGGCTGTCTCATCATTGTTGGTGATCAGACCTAGCACTGTTGTGTCATCGGAAAACTTAATGATGGTGTTGGAGTCGTGCCTGGCCGTGCAGTCATGAGTGAACAGGGAGTACAGGAGGGGACTGAGCACACACCCCTGAGGGGCCCCTGTGTTGAGTATCAGAATGGCGGTGGTGTTGTTACCTACCCTTACCACCTGGGGGCGGGCAGTCAGGAAGTCCACAATCCAGTTGCAGAGGGAGGTGTTTAGTCCCAGGTTCCTTAGCTTTTTGATGAGCTTTGAGGGCAGTATGGTATTGAACGCTGTTTGTGATTTTATGAAGCCTGTGCTGGTTGAAAAATATGTTGATGTAGGGCGCCGTCCTCAGACAATCGCATGGCATGCTTTTGCCGTAAAGCCTTTTTGAAATCGGACAACGCAGTTAGATTAACAAGAATTTAAGCTTTTAACCTGTTAGGGCTAGGGGGCAGTATTGACACGGCTGGATAAAAAACATACCCGATTTAATCTGGTTACCACTCCTACCCAGTAACTAGAATATGCATATACTTATTACATATGGATAGAAAACACCCTACATTTTCTAAAACTGTTTGAATGGTGTCTGTGAGTATAACAGAACTCAAATGGCAGGTCAAAACCTGAGAGATTCCTTTACAGGAAGTGGCCTGTCTGACCATTTCTTGAACTTCTTTTCCATCTCTATCATTTACTAAGGATCTCTGCTCTAACGTGACACTTCCCATGTCGTCCATAGGCGCTCAGAGCCCGGGAAAAAAACAGAATGTCGTCATTCCAGCCCCAGGCTGAAACACATTATCGCCTTTCTCAAGTGGCCGATCAAGGGACACTGGGCTTATGCGCATGACCCGACCGCCCCCGCCTTTGGGATTTTTTTCCTCTGTTTGCCGAAAAGGAGATTCCCTGTCGGAATATTATCGCTTTTCACGAGAAAAATGCCGTAAAAATTGATTTTAAACAGCGGTTGACATGCTTGAAAGTACGGTAATGGAATATTTAGAATTTTATTGTCACGAATTGCGCCATGCGACGCGACACTTCTTTACTATTTCGGATAGTGTCTGGAACGCATCGAACAAAACGCCGCTATTCGGATATAACGATGGATTATTTTGGACCAAACCAACATTTGTTATTGAAGTAGCAGTCCTGGGTGTGCATTCTGACGAAGACAACAAAAGGTAATCAAACTTTTATAATAGTAAATATGATTATGGTGAGTGCTAAACTTGCCGGGTGTCTAAATAGCGAGCCCGTGATGCCTGGGCTATGTACTTAGAATATTGCAAAATGTGCTTTCACCAAAAAGCTATTTTAAAATCGGACATATCGAGTGCATAGAGGAGGTCTGTATCTATAATTCTTAAAATAATTGTTATGCTTTTTGTGAACGTTTATCGTGAGTAATTTAGTAAAATGTTAAGCGAATTCCCCGGAAGTTTGCGGGGGTATGCTAGTTCTGAACGTCACATGCTAATGTAAAAGCTGGTTTTGATATAAATATGAACTTGATTGAACAAAACATGCATGTATTGTATAACATAATGTCCTAGGGTTGTCATCTGATGAAGATCATCAAAGGTGAGTGCTGCATTTAGCTGTCTTCTGGGTTTTGGTGACATTATATGCTGGCTTGAAAAATGGGTGTCTGATTATTTCTGGCTTGGTACTCTGCTGACATAATCTAATGTTTTGCTTTCGTTGTAAAGCCTTTTGAAATCGGACAGTGTGGTTAGATTAACGAGAGTCTTGTCTTTAAATAGCTGTAAAATAGTCATATGTTTGAGAAATTGAAGTAATAGGATTTTTACGGTTTTGAAAATCGCGCCACAGGCTGCCAGTGGCTGTTACGTAGGTGGGACGCAGCGTCCCACCTAGCCCATAGAGGTTAAATGATATAGGATACTTGTATGTTCGTGAATATTTAATATTACGATTATTTATTTGAATTGCGCGCCCTCCAATTTCACCAGATGTTGTCGGCTAATGTCCCGCTAGCCGGAAGCCTATCCCTAATTAACATGCTGATAGAAATTTGGTAAAACGGATTTAAGTTTCCCTTTATTAAAGTCCCCGGCTACTAGTAGCGCCGCCACTGGGTGAACGTTTTCTTGTTTGCTTATGGCGGAATACAGCTCATTCAATGCTGCTTAGTGCCAGCCTCTGACAGTGGTAGTATGTAAACAGCTATGAAAAATACAGATGAAAACTCTCTAGGTATACGGGCACAAGGTGAGACCCAATTGCAGACACAGGAGGCATACGGTTGAGCTCCGATATTTATTGTAACAAAAGGGGTAGGCAAAAGACAGGTCGGGGACAGGCGAGAGTTCATAAACCAGGTCAGAGTCCCAATAGTACCAGGCGATAGGCAGGCTCGAGGTCAGGACAGGCAGGGGCTCAGTGATCAGGTCCGAGTCCAAACAGTACAAGGGGATAGGCAGGCTCGAGGTCAGAGCTGGCAGAGTGGTCAAGCAGGCAGGTTCGGCGTCAGGACAGGCAAGGGTCAAAACCAGGAGGGCTAGGAAAAAACAGCGACTAGGAAAAATAGGAGCTAGGAAAAATGCTGGTTGACTTGGCAAAACAAGACAAACTGCCACAGAGAGACAGGAAACACAGGGATAAATACACCGGGGATAATAAGCGACACCTGGAGGGGGGTGGAGACAAGCACAAGGACAGGTGAAGCAGATCAGGGCGTGACACTAGGTAGATAGTGTGGTCTACAGCTTATCATGAGATACTCTACCTCAGGCGAGCAATAGCTCAAGACTTCCTTAGATATTGTGCACCAGCTGTTATTTACAAAAATACATAGTCCGCGCTTCTTGTCTTACAGACACCGCTGTTCTATCCTGCCAGTACAGCGTATAACCAGCCAGCTATATGTTGATAATGTCGCGTCAGCCACGACTCCGTGAAGCATAACATATTACCGTTTTTGAATGTCCCGTTGGCAGTTTAATCTTGCGCGAAGGTCATCAATTTTATTCTCCAAAGATTGCACATTTGCAGCAGAATAGAAGGAAGTGGGAGGTGTATTCGATCGCTCTACAAATACTCAGAAGGCAGCCCGCCTTGACCCCTTTTCTCCGCCTCCTCTTCACACAAATCACGGGGATCTGGGCCTGTTCCAGAGAAAGCAGTATATCGCTTCGCGCCGGGCTCGTCAAACTCGTTTAAGGAAAAAAAGGATTCTGCCAGTCTGTGGTGAGTAATCGTAGTCCTGATGTCCAGAAGTTATCCTCTTACATCTAGACGTTCCGCTAGCGGAACACCTGCTCCAATATCCAATGATGGGCGTGGCGCGAAATACAAATTCCTCTAAAATCCGAAAACTTCCATTTTTCAAACATATGACTATTTTACAGCATTTTAAAGACAAGACTCTCGTTAACCTGTTTGGGCTAGGGGGCAGTATTGAGAATTTTGGAAAAAATATGTGCCTATTTTTAACAGCCTCTACACCAACTCAGAAGCTAGAATATGCATATTATTGTTCAGGTTTGGATAGAAAACACCCTAAAGTTTCTAAAACTGTTTGAATGGTGTCTGTGAGTATAACAGAACTCCTATGGCAGGCAAAAACCTGACAAGGTTTCATGCAGGAAGTGGCATGTCTGACAAGGAGTCGTGCGTCTTGCATCTGTTTATTGAAGAGTAAGGATCTTAGCTGTAACGTGACAATTCCCAGGGCTCCAATAGGCTCTCAGAAGCCGGGAAAATCCTGAAGGATGACGAGGCAGCCTCAGGCTGAAACAGATTATCACCTTATCCAAGTGGCCGATCAGAGGACCATTGAATGAGGCGCGTCGATTAGCCCCGGTGGAGTATATTCATTAGGCTGTTTAGCTTATTGCAGATTCCCGGTCGGAATATTATCGCTTTCTACGAGATAAATTGCATAAAAATTGATTTTAAACAGCGGTTGACATGCTTCGATACGGTAATGGAATATTTAGAATTTTTTTGTCACATTCTGCGCCAATGCGTACGACCGTGATTACCATTCTGATAGTGTCTAGAACGCACCGAACAAAACAACGCTATTTGGATATAAAGATGGATTATTTGGGACCAAACCTACATTTGTTATTGAAGTAGAAGTCCTGGGAGTGCATTCTGACGAAGACAACAAAAGGTAATCAAACTTTTATAATAGTAAATCCTGATATTGGTGAAGGCTAAACGTGCTGGGTGTCTAAATAGCTAGCCCTTGATGGCTGGGCTATGTACTTAGA
>NW_025550443.1:0-11108 GCF_905237065.1 Salmo salar | reverse complement strand
CACTGCTCAACAAAATAAAGGGAAATACTCAGTCAATAAACATCCTAGATCTGAATGAATGAAGAATCTTATTAAATTCTTTTTCTTTACATAGTTGGAATGTGCTGACAACAAAATCACACAAAAATAATCAATGGAAATCCAATTTATCAACCCATGGAGGTCTGGATTTGGAGTCACACTCAAAATTAAAGTGGAAAACCAAAACACAGGCTGATCCAACTTTGATGTACTGTCCAAAACAAGTCAAAATGAGGCTCCAGTAGTGTGGCCTCCAGGTGCCTGTGCTGACCTCCCCTACAAACGCCCGGGCATGCTCCTGATGAGGTGGCGGATGGTCCTGAGGGATCTCCTCCCAGACCTGGGACTAAAGCATCCGCCAACTCCTGGACAGTCTGTGGTGCAACGTGGCATTGGTGGATGGAGGACATGATGTCCCTGATGTGCCCACTGATTCAGGTCTGGGAATCAAGCGGGCCAGTCCATAGCATCAATGCCTTCCTCTTGCAGGAACTGCTGACACACTCCAGCCACATGAGGTCTAGCATTGTCTTGCATTAGGAGGAACCTAGGCCAACCACCAGCATATGGTCTCACAAGGGGTCTGAGGATCTCATCTCGGCACCTAATGGCAGTCAGGCTACCTCTGGCGAGCACATGGAGGGCTGTGCGCCCCAAAGAAATGCCACCCCACACCATGATCTGACCCACCGCTCAAACCGGCCATGCTGGAGGATGTTGCAGGCAGCAGAACGCTCTCCACGGGCGCTTCCAGACTCTGTCACATCAGTCAATGTTGCTCAGTGTGAACCTGCTTCTCATTCCGTGAAGAGCATAGGGGCACCAGTGGCGACCTGCCAATCTTGGTGTTCTTTGGCAAATGCCAAACGGCCCTGCACGGTGTTGAGCCGTGCCACAACCCCACCTGTGGACGTCAGCCCTCACACCACCCTCATGGAGTCTTGTTTCCTGACCGTTTGAGCAGACACATGTACATTTGTGGGCCTGCTGGAGGTCATTTTGCAGGGCCTCTGTCAGTGCTCCTCCATCTCCTCCTTGCACAAAGGGCGAGGTAGCAGTCCGCTGCTGGGTTGCTGCCTTCCCACGGCCTCCGACGCCTCCTGATGTACTGGCCTGTCTCCCTGGTAGCGCTCCATGCTCTGAACACTACGCTGACAGACACAGCAAAACCTTCTCGCCACAGCTCGCATTGATGTGCCATCCTGGGATGAGCTGTACCACCCTGGAGCCAGTTGTGTGGGTTGTAGATCTGTATCATGCTACCACTAGAGTTGAAGCACCGCCAGCATTCAAAAGTGACCAAACATCAGCCAGGAAGATAGAAACTGAGAAGGGTCTGTGGTCACCACCTGCAGAACCACCTTTATTGGGGGGGTGTCTTGCTAATTGCCCCTCACCTGTTCTCTATCTCCATTTGCACAACAGCATGTGAAATTTATTGTCAATCAGTGTTGCTTCCTAAGTGTACAGTTTGATTTCACAGAAGTGTGATTGACTTGGAGTTACATTGTGTTGTTTAAGTGTGCCTTTATTTTTGAGTAGTGTATATTGCCATTGTAATTGCATCATATAGAATCTTAACCTGTTTGGGAATAGTGGCTTTCACTAATCGGATAAAAATGTACCCGATTTAATCTGCTATTACTCCGCCCAGAAACTAGAATATGCATATAATTAGTAGATTTGGATAGAAAACAAACCTAAAGTTTCTAAAACTGTTTGAATGGTTTCGGTGAGTATAACAGAACTCATAATATGGCAGGCCAAAACCTGAGAAGATCTTCTATATGGGAAGTGCTCCTGTCTGACCATTTCTTGGCCTTCTGTAGCTATCGAAAAATACAGAATCTCTGCTGTAACGTGACATGGCCTCTAAGGCTCCTTTAGGCTCTCAGAAGCTGCACCAGAACGTGGAATGATAACCTGCAGTCCCTGCATAAAAACAGTAGGGGTTTTGGAGAGTGGTCCTTCTGAGAACAATGACACTGGAAAGCGCGATGCATGTGAAGACTCCATTTTCTTATTTGGTGTTTGAACGGATACAACATCTCCTGCTGGAATATTATCGCCATTTTACTTAGACAAATTCGTATAAAATTGATTTTAAACAGCGCTTTGACATGCTCAAAGTAATGTAATGGAATATTTTTGAATTTTTGTCACGGGAACGCTACCGCCACGGTCACCTTTCGGATAGTGATTTGAACGCAATGAACAAAACTGAGCTATTTGGATATAACTATGTATTATTTGGAACCAAAACAACATTGGGTGTTGAAGTGAAGTCCTGGGAGTGCATTCTGACGAAGAACAGGAAAGGTAATCCAATTTTCTTATAGTAAATCTGAGTTTGCGGAGCCAAACTTCGTAGGTGTTTAAATAGCTAGCCGTAGGATATTGGACGGGTTATTCTCCAGAATATTGCAGAAATGTTCACCGGATATTTTAACCTCTTTTGACGGTCGCCTAGGGATAGGGGCGCCACAGCGCATTTGTGCAAAGAATGTGTGCCCATTTTAAAAACCCTACCACTTCAAACTTCAGAAGCTAGGATATGTATATACTAACATTGCAGGGATAGAAAACACCCTGAAGTCTCTGTTGAAACTGTTTGAATGGTGTCTGTGAGTATAACAGAACTCATATGGCAGCCAAAACCTCGTTAGACAGACCGAAACAGGAAGTGGAATTTCTGAATTGCGAACTCAAATTCATCACATTGCTCTATTAATCACACCGTGAGCTATGGTTCATTGAGCACTTCCTATTGCTTCCACTAGATGTCCCCGTGTCTTTACAAAGTGATTTGAGTCTCTTACTGTGAAAATCTTCTTGACAGAATGACACCTTGTGGAACGGTGTCACACTGGAGAGGGCTAAATCACCATTATGACGCTGTTTGCGCACTCCCCTTTCGAAAACGTTGAATTAAATGCAATCCGGTTCGAATCTTGTATTGGAGCTCTGCTGAAACAGGCCCTAAAGATGTAAGGGCAGGCAAACGTTTGAAGTGTTTGAATCGAACCCTAAATAAGAAAAAAATGCATTTTGTTGAAAGATAGCCCCCCGCGACGCCGGAACTTTTGGTGCAGCCTTAGAACGCGCTAACAACAACAAGCTAATGGAACATAAAGGATGAACTTTTTCTAATGGAAAAATATATTTGTTAGGACCTGGGAAACCTTGGCGGTGCTTAAGGATGAAGATAACTGCAAAGGTAAGGGATTATTGACAGTAGCATACAAGACTTGATTTGATATGCGATTATGTTCCAAGATGGCTAAATGAATTGCTATTGCTAGCCTACTGATCTGAGTATCGCATCCCCTTTTACTTCGCAAAGTGTATTACCCAGTAAAGTTGCTTTTAAATCTGGCATTTGCTGGACTGGTGCTTTCAGAGAGATATTCATCTATACAAATCTTAGAATGACAATATTACATTTTAAAAATGCTTTCAAATGTAATTTGTAAATTGTGCGTTACTTATTTCATCGATGCATTTGAGTGGAAAGGAGGGTACATGTAATACAATGCTGTTTTTATATATAAATATGAACTTTATCGAACAAAAGAATGCATGTATTGTTGTAACATTATGTCCTAGGTGTGTCATCTGATGAAGATTGTCAAAGGTTAGTGCTGCATTTAGCTGTTTTTTGGTTATTTGTGATGCATGTGGTTGGTGGGAAAATGGCTATGTGGCTACTTTTACGATATACCCTCTAACATAATCTAATGTTTTGCTTTTGCTGTAAAGCCTTTTGAAATCGGACAAACGTGGTTCCGATTCAGGAGAGTGTGTATCTATAAAACGCATATAATTTGAAAAAAATAATGTTTTTTTTTTTATTACATTTTGTTGTGCTAATGGCGATATGATTTTTCGCTGGATGTCCACACAGGGGTTAAAATCGGACACCGCGATTGCATAAAGGAGTTCTGTATCTATAATTCTTAAAAAATTGTTATGTTTTTTGTCGACGTTTTATCGTGAGTAATTTAGTAAATTCACCGGAAGTTTTTCAGTGGGTATGCTACTGTTCTGAGCGTCACATGCTAATGTAAAAAAGCTGTTTTTTTTTTATATAAATATGAACTTGATTGAACAAAACATGCCTGTACCGGCATAACATAATGTCCTAGAAGTGTCATCTGATGAAGATCATCAAAGGTTAGTGACTGCATTTAGCTGTGGTTTTGGTTTTTGTGACATATATGCTTGCTTTGAAAATGGCTGTGTGATTATTTTTGGCAAGGTACTCTCCTGACATAATTTAATGTTTTGCTTTCGCTGTAAAGCCTTTTTGAAATCGGACAATGTGGTTAGATTAACAAGAGTCTTGTCTTGCTAAAATGATGTAAAAATAGTCATATGTTTGAGATATTGAAGTTATAGCATTTTTGAGGTATTTGTATTTTTGCGCCACGCTCTACCATTGGATATTGGTGAGGCATTCCGCTAGCGAAACGTCTGTCCCTAGAAGGTATGAACCTTGTGAAATAAATGTAATTCTTATTTACTATAGATAGTATCATTGCATACTACAGCATTTCTTGAGTTCAAATTGGAATTTATTATTCTGTTAATGTACAGTATATTTTTGGCTCCATTACATTACAAAATGTACCCTTGCCTATAAAACACATTTCACCTATAGATTTTTGTGAACCCAGTGCAGAGTTGGGAGAGGGAAGATGAGTTGTTCATGCCTTCTTCAACAACTGGTGCGTATGTGTGGGACCATGTTAATTCCTTAGTGAAGTAGACACAAGGAACTTGAAGCTCTTGACCCGCTCCACTGCAGCCCAGTCAATGTGGATGGAGGCGTACCTCGCCCCTCTGTTTCCTGTAGAGCACAATCATCTCCTTGGTTTTACTTACATTGAGGGAGAGGTTATTGTCCCAGCACCACACTGCCAGGTCTCTGACCTCCTATTTATAGGCTACCTCATTGTCGCCGGTGATCAGACCTACCACTGTGGGGTCGTCAGCAATCTTAGTGATGGTGTTGGAGTCATGAGGGTCGAGAGTGGCCACGCAGTCGAGGGGTTAACAGGGAGCACAAAAGGGTCTAAGCACACACTCCCTGTGGGGCCCCCATGTTGAGAGTCAGCACTGGCGAGGGGAGATATTTTGTACCCTGAACAGCTGAGGTTGGCCCGTCAGGAAGTCCAAGATCCAGTTGCAAAGGGGGTGTTCAGTGCCAGGGTCCTAAGCTAGGGTTGCACCATGGCTCCCTCCTTCTTTTTCTGTCCGAGCTTTTGCCTCTTTCCAGGTCATCCATGCTTTACTCAGTTCCTGAGAGTGGAGCATCTCTAGCTGTTTTTTGGCCTTCTCTGCTTTATTTATCCTTGTGGGGTTGTAGCCCAGCGCTTGTCTTGCTTAATGTACATTGTGTCTTTCCTGAGTGATCCAGAGTGATCTCCATTTCTTCTCCTCAGACTGAATGATGACCTCTTTCTTCTTCATTCAGGTCTTGGTTTGTTATGTTGTTGGGCCACTACATCCTCAGTATATACTGCACCATTGGAAATCTATGAATAAATAATCTGAGTGAAACCTCTTTATATGCATAATTGAATTGTGACCTTAATCTTTCTTGACCTTGTCCCAAAAGAGCAGCTAAAGTAGCTATTTCTTGACCTGCTAAAAGGCCTGGAGTAGAATAGCACTTTCCTATGCTATCCTGTTTGTAGGGTAGGATCTATAACATGTCCATTGCTGTACTTACACTCTACCGGCCCATGTAACCACCAGGTTAATACATAGATATCATTGGTAGACAATTACCTTTAACCTCTATAGCTAGGTGGGACGCTTGGCGGGTCCCAACACCAACAGCCAGTGTAATCCGTGCGCGATATTCAAATGAATATTTTACACCACTAAAAGACAAGACTCTCGTTAATCTTACCACATTCTCCGATTTCTAAAAAGGGCTTTACAACGAAAGCAAAACATTAGATTATGTCAGCAGAGTACCTTGCCAGAAATAATCAGACACCCGATTTTTCAAGCTACAGCATAGAATGTCCATAAACCCAAACCACAGCTAAATGCAGCACTAACCTTTGATGATCTTCATCAGATGACAAACCCCTAGGACATTATGTTATACGAATACATGCATGTTTTGTTCAATCAAGTTCATATTTATATCAAAAACCAGCTTACATTAGCATGCGACTAGCATGTGACTAGCATTCCGACCGAACACTGCCGGTGAATTTACTAAATTACTCACGATAAACGTTCACAAAAAACATAACAATTATTTTAAGAATTATAGATACAGAACTCCTCTATGCACTCGATATGTCCGATTTTAAAATAGCTTTTCGGTGAAAGCACATTTTTGCAATATTCTAAGTAGATAGCAGGGCATCACGAGGGGCTAGCTATTTAGACACCCAGCAAGTTCTTGCACCCACCAAAGTCAGATTTACTATAAGAAAAATGATATTACATTTGCTGTTATGCTGGCACCATACAATTATGCAGGCGATCATTCTGTTATGCAGCCACCATACTGTTATGCAGCCACCATACTGTTATGCAGTCACCATACTGTTATGCAGCCACCATACTGTTATGCAGGCACCATACTGTTATGCAGGCACCATACTGTTATGCAGGGCACCATACTGTTATGCAGGCACCATACTGTTATGCAGGTACCATACTGTTATCGCAGCCACCATACTGTATGCAGGCACCATACTGTTATGCAGGCACCATACTGTTATGCAGCCACCATACTGTTATGCAGGCACCATACTGTTATGCAGGCAACATTCTTGGTACTTTTCTCTCTCATGTGCACTTTTACTAATCCAGTTGTCTCTGGATAAATCACACTATGTTGTTTATTTTATGAAGGTAGATTTTTTTCTAATGAGTTTCTCATCATTTCAATGAATTATGCTGTGGAAACAGATGACACATCTCTACAAATCTGTAACGCCATTCTCAGTGCTGACCAGTTGGACCAACAGGTACAAATCCTAGCTTTCAAAAGTATGTCCTCCTCGAGGGAGGCAGGTGGTGGATGGGGTTAATATTTATTTATTTATTATGTGACTACTATCTTACTTAATGATTAACATCAATGCTATTTTTTTTTACTGAGACCAGCAATTTCAGATGCCTGCTCTGCCACTCTACTATTCCGTAACAAAGCCTTGTTGAAGTGATTCACTCATCTTAGGAATTGCTGTTTTTTCTCCATGTTTCTTCTCAGGGATTCAGTGACTGACTGGCGGACAATACACTGGAGTGACTTACCACCAAGACAACTGGAACTAGGAGAAAGAAATGAAAGAACAGGGAAGCATCCAATCGGTCAACCATTTTAAGTTGCAACCTGACAGAAACAAGCAACCTTTTTACAGACATAGATTACAGTTTTGTTTTCTACAGTTTAAAGGGGTGTAATTCCCAGAGTTACTAACCAATCTTCTTTGTACATGTGTGTTTTTGTAACCCATCAAAGAGTTGAACTTTGATGACATGTGTAAATCATCATTGTATTTTTAAAGCTAATAGGTGGTTTGATGCCGGTAAATATAGCTATAATCATGCTGTTGGAACTCAAGAAATACTGTAGAACGTAATTAACCTACATTAAATACAATGTTTAAGAAGTCATGCTATCTTATTGTTTGTTTCATGGGTTACAGTAAATACCACAGCAATCATACATTTAGGCAAATATATTAAAACAATAAAAAATAGAACCATAATACAATTATGCATTATTGCAAATAGAGAAAAATTACTTCAAATGGGGATGATCAACAAAAAATTGAAATACCTTTAAATTGCAACAAAATGTACTCGCAGAAAAATAGCTAAGTAAGTAATCCCTTGTCCGAGCCAGATCGGCTCATAGGTTAAATATTTAATAGTGGAAGGCAGCTTGATGTACAAGTACACCTCCTGGATAGGACACTTAACCCAATCCATCTCCTTTTATACTGAGTGCCAAGTAGAGAGGCATTCGTTCCTATTTTTAGAGTAATTGGAGTGACTGGACCGGGGATCGAACCCTCAACCTTCTAATCTCACGGTGGACAATAAACACAAGGCCACTCTGAGTTGGCTCACAGTTAAACAGTATGTCTAAACAAAAGGCTAAGATACAAGAGATATGATAAGAGAAGAAACATAGAATCACTAAAGAAGTCTAAAATAACAATACAATCACAGATTAAGATTAAAGGCCACGCTAAAAGATACATTTTCCGCGCAGTTGATTTAAAGACCCCAATGGTTTCTGGCCCTCTACTCACAGGACAAGCGTCGTTCCACAACAGTGTGGTGTTGACAGATAACACTCTAGAAGAATGAAGCTTGTGTCTAGGGTATTATAGTGTATCAGCCGTCATGACTGTCTGAATACATTATATTAGCATCTATATTAGCAAGAGCTTCTTGACCAAACTACATCCATTCCTCTGCACATAAACAACGCCTGAATCCCAGTCTGAGTTCCTGACATCAGAGTACATACCTCTCCTGTAGTGTCTTCTCTTCTTTTCTTCCTCTTTTAGTTTTCCTCCTCAGAGAAATTTAACGCAGCAGAATTTATCAGTCAACTGTAACACCCTGGCAATAGAGAGGGGTTTTTTGTTTTTATTTTGGTTAGTCTAGGGTGTTATATTGGGTGGGCGTTCTATGCTCTTTTTCTAGGTTTTTTTGTATTTTTTGTTTTGGCGTTTGTGTGTGGTCCAATCAGAGCACAGCTGAAGTTCGTTGTTGTTGATTGGGGAGTCACACACATAGGAGCATGTTTTTCTTTTATGTTTTGTGAGGGATTATTTTCTTGGTGTTCATTTCGGTACCAGAGCAGACTGTTTAAGCCGTCGTTTTTTTCGTGTTTTGTATAGAGTGTTTATGTTCACTAAAATCTTTAATAATGAATACACACCCTCCGCTGCACCTTTGTCTAAATTCTAACGACAGTATGCTATAAGTAACTCCATCTTGATCATGTGAAACCATCATGTTTTTTTTTATAAATAAATGTCGTCATAATATATAGTCGGGCAACTGGAGTATCTAGTATCATATTAAAAATCTTCTACAAACAGCCAAAACCCAAATGGCCTACCAACAGGTCCAATATTATAACAGATGTATGTATTTCCTGATCACATTCGCTGCTTGAGTTGTCATGTCCAATATGTCTTTGTAATACTCATTGCTAAAGCATACATAAAAACAAGCATCATTACAGACAAAAAGTCAATAAAGGTAAAATACAGAGGTTTTATAGTGTTGATGGCAAATATTGTGTATTAATCATAAAATGTATTAGGTGTTCAAATTACAGTTTTTAGCTTAATGAGCTCAACTTTTATAATGTTCACAAATCGGCTTTGTATTTCTGGTGAAGACGAGATAATGATCAACGCACAGAAAACAGATGTCACTTCCCAGTCCAATGACTACATAATCCAGCAAATCTTTCTAAAGGGAAGGGAAAATGTAACAGTAAGAGAGACTGGCTAGATACCACCCTAGTATTAAAATATAATAAATAGTAAGAGAGATACTGTATATAGCACCCTTAGATAAATATAGAATTGTTAGGGCTTATATACATATATTCTGTGGAGGACCTGATTGCAGGAGAAGTAGGTGTGGTGCTCCGATGACGAGCCCACTGGCCTGTTTGTCAGACTGTCTTTGTCTCTCTTTTCTGTACCATCGATGCCCCCTCTGCTCAAACTATACCGCCTTTCCAACCCAAACCGACCAACTCCCATTCCAGCTGACTGGATAGACATTCGATCTCCATCCCCATCATCCCAATTTGAATTTGTTGTGTTGAATGTTTGTTTGATTGATTACAAGCTAAATGGAAGTATTATTGTTATCATATTAAATACATGGATTGACTGAAGCTCGGGCATATTGGAAGGAGAGTATTTGATTAAATCGCTGTTATAAAACAGAGTGTTTAAAGTTAAGTTTAATCTATCAATAGCTTGTATTTTGTTTGTAGCATTAAGAATTTAAAACCCAAACATTAATTTCTGGTCATATGATGAGAATATTGTCATACAAAGCACCAACCTGTGCTTTATTACCACTAAATAGTACTACTTTCTACATTACAACTCAGTAATATTCATTACCTACCAATTTTTAGGTTTGTTCGGTCGCCAAAAAGAATCTCCTCACATGTGGCCACAGCACAGTAGCAAGTCCCAGCATCAGAGAGACTGAGGTTGTTCTTAGAGAGGCTGTGTAGGAGAGGGAGTCTCAGGGCTCTTCTTACACTCATATCACTCCTGTTCCCAGGGGAGTAAATGACTCCTGGATAGGATTCTCCTGATCCAGCTCTGTGTTCTCCTGTACAGGTCTCAGAGAGACCCCTTCTGAATGACATCTAATTTTAAGGGGATGTTTTTATGAAAGAAATGTCAGTGTCACGCCAACTTACAACATTTTTGCAGTTTAGCTCTTTTAATCAGTATGCATGCAGCACACTTTACAGAACCATGACTATGCATAACTCTAACAAACAAAATGGTTGTGGTGAACATTGGAGATAACTCATATTCCTGAAATAAAGTACCCCAGACAAAAATGTTCCACAAACCTATCTCATACACTGTTCCTATTCCACAGAAGTATGCTGCTCTCATCTGATTGCTGATATTGTGATAGATGAGGAAGCATATCCAACTTTTTACTTTCTCCATTGTGGAACGTATGTTGTTATTAAATCCTCCATTAGGAACAACATCTACAGATTTTCTCTTTTTTCTAGAGTTCCGGCCAACTTTGGGGTATTTGACCAGCAGATTGCTTTGTACCAGTACAGCCATTGGAAGCAATCATTGTCTCTGAGAAGAAACATGAAGACATAACAGACTCTCCGAGTTGAGCTGCGTGTCAGTGGAACTTTGCAGAGGAACTTCTTCAGTGTAAATCAGGACTACAAGAAATTTGAAAGAAATCAGATTGTCAGCTAATTTATCCATTCATTCACTATTAATTAGTAAAAAAATATATATATTTTTTTTATTATTATTATTATTTATTTATTTTTGCAACTTGAACTGCCCACAAAT